>NW_026463375.1:0-137684 GCF_021730395.1 Mercenaria mercenaria
CCTTTAATTTGACTGGATGATAAGACTGAATAATAATGTAGGCCGAAAGCGACATCACTTTTGACTTAATCAGCCAGCTTGCCCAATATTATGATCCGTTCTTTGCAGTTAAATTGAAAAAGAAAATCGGCCTTGAACTGTCGTATTTACATCGGTCCAGCTAATATGAAATCACCTGATTGATACAATTACATTACTGACTCATGATTAATGTATCAAACTCGTATTCTATTATACTAAAGAATACTATTATCTGAATGTCTGCGTTGCAAAATATCAGTCCACTTTAAACCAAAACCAAACATTTGAAGGAGAGGTCTAATTTATATTTGTCATCTTACCTGTTATAAATTCTAATTTATATTTGTCATCTTATCTGTTATAAATTCTTTTTCAAGTATTTGAAATTTATGACGTTTTCACCAAGGTTGCACATGAGGGACGTTTATTATACATGTATGGCTGCAAATTTTGTATATGCGACAAGTAGTTGCAGTATTTAAAGTACACTCCTCGTCTATTGTATTCTGATTTATGCACCTAAACTATAAAGTGTATTGAAGTTGTTTTGGACCTCCCCTACGAGAGAAACATAAATCATATGTATTTTCATGTAGGAGAGTAACTGTCAAGTGTATTGCGTATTTTTTAAAAGAAATCATGAAAACGCAAAATGTATCAAAGGTCTGCAGAGTATTTGTTTGTTTCTTTGTTTTGGGCTTAACGCCGATTTCCAACAGTATTTCAGTTATGTAACGACGGACAGTTAACCTAACCAGTGTTCCATGACTCTGTACCAATACAAACCAGCTCTCCGCAAGTTACTGCCTTTTCCCCATGAATCAAAGGTGGAGGACGAATTATTTCAGACATAAAGTCTACTATAAGATCGTCACGGAGAACATACGCCTCGCCTGCGGATCGAACTCGCGACACAGTGATCCGTAGATCTACGCTCTCCCTACTGAGCTAAGCAGTCGCTGGGTATCCGTATCAAATGACGATAATAATAATTAATTACCTTCCAAAGATAGTATATAAACAATTCCGCTCATAGTGAGAAGAAAACCTGTGATGGAAGCACAGGTGAATGCCAGAGACTTATGTAGCAAGTGCAATCCTACATGTGACTTATCAGAAGTCCTCCGACCCTCCAATATTAAACGAGTCAATCTTTTATTTACAAGTAAGTTAATTTTGAATTAAAAAGTAGTTAAACTGTCTTAAAAATGCAATAAACAAACGAGTATAGAGATGTATTTTTAAAGAGTTCATTACAATAGAGGGTAGCATGCTATTTACATAGCCGACAGTTTGAAAATTTATTTGATATAATATATATATTTCACATTTGTACTATTTCAATTTTGGAGGGATCGACAATTCCGTAATCAGACAATGCTATGGTGGCACATTCGTACCATGAGATAGCTAGGTAGCTATCATAATATTTTCTATTATTTTCTACATATTATTCTTGTTTCCTGAAAATATTCTCGTTAGTGACTGAAGCTGCCACGAGATACTTGCTAGTTATTACTGTAATATTCTAAATTTTTCAGAAAATATGTGCATATTTCTGTAAACATAATCGCAATTAATTGTTGTTTTCAAGATATGCTTTTTTCCAGAAAAGCCAAAATTTAGAAAGATGTGGTTTGGGATCGCTTATTTATCAAAGCGCGATGGAAGGATGTTAGGATGGCAGGACAGCATGCATAGCAGGATGAAAAGATAGCGATGATAGGATAATTGGGTACCAATGATCGGACAGTGAGATGATAAGATATCGATGTAGGACTGTAGGATAGCGCTAGTATTTCCTATCATTATACGATCGCTATCCTACCATCCTAAATCGATATCCTGCTATCGCACTATCGCTCATCCTACCATCCTTTTATCCGACCAGCTTGTCATCTTACTATTCTACCACAGTGACTGAATAAATAAAAATGAATTTTAGTGCTTTAGTGCATTTCGTATGGCGGCACAGAATGAACATGGAAGATATATTTTCTTCAAAGTAAGATCCTCCCTCAAATTTGTTAAAATGGTGGCACTTGACTCCCCGCAGCCTGTGACAGGGCCAACTATAGTTTATACTAAACACAGTTATTACCATTCATGATTCAGCCAGTTATAAATACATTCAAGTTCAAACAGTCAATGTCAGGTGAATGACCTAAGAACACTACTTCGAAGTCCTCTTGTTATACTAAACGTAGTTGTTACCATTCAAGATTCAGTGTTACATAAGTATATTTGAAGGTAAAATAGTCAGTTTCAGATAAGCGGCATAGGGTACCTTGGCCATCTTGTATTCATTACTGTGAAATGATTAATATTCGTGGGGTACTTATTTTCGTGGATTTCATGGTTGGGTCAATCCACGAAATTTAATCCCAACGAACAAGTAAAATTCCCATTCATTTTATGTTCAAAAGTTCAAATCCACGAATTCAAATACCCATGTAATTGCCGTTTTGACAAAAACCACGAAATTGCATGCCCATGATTTTACAGTATTGTGTTCGGAATTAGATAATATCTTATTTGATATATAATAAAATAAAACGAAAACGGATAAAGAAAATCTTAGTATAAAGAAAAGATGTCCATAGCTTTCAGATATGACATTCTACTTACACTCTTTAAAAGCTCAGACTTTTAATCGAAACCAAGTATTAAATCAATTCGATATTTAAATGAAACTTTAAAGTTTTCTATAGTTTGTACCACATGTTTAAAACAACTTATTTTTAATTCTGAATGACTGTAAAACTTCCTTTAGAAGTCAGTTTATTTATTGTAAATGTGCTGTTTCTTGAATATGCAACACTCTGTGTGGTCAGTTAGAATTGCTAATGTCATGTTAACATTATGAAGACTTCAAAAACACCTTACTCAACATTGTGCGTTTAATACGAACAGAGTAGCACCTACGTCAGTATTTTACGATGGCATATCAATAGCGAAATAATCCAGGGCCTATAACCTCAAAGTGATAAAAGAATTTATTGATAGATATATTAGAATGATTATCTATCGACAACAGGGTAATCTCGATATTTCGTATGCTAACTGAGGATTCTTTAATTCTACCTGCTCAGTGCATTTCCCTCTATAGATTTGGTACAACAATTTTACCAGAAAATGTTATTGACGTCTATTGGGACGTACCGAACTGTCGAACTCATAGACTGGAAGCGCGTATAGCGCGTTGACTATTGATGTCTCCATCAAAGGGATTAGTAGCTGATCGTTCAGGTCCTAACGTCTGATACACTACACGGCAGCCTAGCTCATTTAAAAAATGAGGGAAACAAAATGATGATGTTGTTTCATCTAAAATATCTATTTAAGAAACAATCACAGTTAATAAAGGAATAGAAAAATGTAAATGCTGTTGTTTATCGCTTCCATGAGTCGGAGTTTTTCATATCCATTTTCGGGTACTCAGTATTCAATGAACGCCCGCTCAATACTACAAAAAAAGTCGTAGTAAAAATTCGGAAATGGAAATACCTGTATTGGGGGACGTCGAACTTCGAGGTGATCGCTACGGACTGTAGAAGTTGGTAAACGCCTGCTTTGATGGACTAGTTACAAAATATGTGATTCAGTCAAAAGACACTGGTGAAATGAAACATGTTTTAAACATCAGATACAGACAGAACTACCAGTATATACAAAGATCTTAATGATTTCTTCATGCAGCAGCTTGAACTTAAAGAAATGACATATCAAGAATACTTCATTGATCAGCTATTCAGCGACTTTGATGGCAAAAAGATCATTATAAATGTTCTCTTTCTATTTGTCCATATATTAGTAAACTGATTAGGTGTTGTTTACTTCATTCAGATGATCCAATTTCTAATCCTGTCAGTAGCTTCTAGTTGATGTCTGATGACTTTAATACCTGATGAAATAAGGTATTTTTTCAACTAATATGCCCTTAGTTTAATTCTAATACAGAAGATTTAATGCAGTAGAGCTTTTTTCTTGGTTGCAACGAAAGTATGTGACGTCGTGTTTTAACACTATACAAAAATGCTCGAATATATTTGATTGACTGGACTCGATAGATTATTTTTAACCTATTTAACCTATTACATGCTGGATGAAGGAATCTGACCTGGATTGTGATGGGTTTGAAATGTTGCCAGAGGAACAGCTTGACAGTATGCTAGAAATGCTTTACAGCTGTGCCAGGACTAAGAAAGGTACAGGATACTCGAAACCATCTCGTTTTGGTACACGGGCAGGAATAAACAGATATATAACAGAGCCACCATTTTCAAGGAAGATTCCGCTGATGCGAGAGAGAGCTTTCATGGGTTCCAACCAGGTTATTGGGGGTATGATAGTCTCTAAAAAGAGAAAAACTTGATGGAACCATTGAATGAAAATGACATGAAGAAATTTTATCAATCAGGCGTGTTTCTACCGAAAGCCCAAACACTTGACAAAGTAAAGTTCAATTTGAAATTATGTTACAGTTTAGACGAAGGGGCTTGGAAGGACTGCGTGGTCTGAAGTAGAACTCATTCAAACTGGAAACAGATTCATCTGGTGTCAGATACATTACCATAACATTTAATGGAAGTGATAAAACCCATCATGCATTAGACAATAGGGACACAGTAACAAAATCCTACTTTGGTTTTATGAATTTTTGAAAATGAAAGTAGTTGTGCACCTGTCATACTGAAATATATGGAACAATCATTTTATACCATAAAAGGATTCAAAACAACTACAACTATATAAAGGAAGTGGCCACGGATCCGATCACCAGACCCGGAGTCTTAAGGTTCGGTAATCAAGGTGTACTGTATTACAAAAGTGTTTAGGTAATTGCTGGGAAAAAGTATGATTTGTTGTCATATAAAAGTTGCAGATATAACACATTATTTTTGAAAATATTTTGTTTATAAGTGGCTCTCAATGGGAATTGGGCATTTTCAACAGTGATTTCCAGTACGTCACCGTTATTTACTGATATGGTAAAACGAATTCAATAACGTATGCGCGTCATTTTAAATTCTTCGTCACCGGGAAAAACACCAGTTTGATAAAGGCTCCCGGTTAATATTTTACTAGTTACTTATAATTTAAAGAAATAATTTAATACAGGGAAAGTGTTTCAACACTATTTAGACATTCCGAGAGGTTTTACGTCGGGCGTAATAAATCTAATAATAAGACCTACAGGTTTGAAATCAGCTCCTGTTTTGAAATCCTCTCTGTAAACACTGTTTGCAGAATTCACATTGATTACTGGGACTGTCCACAGTAGAGATTTGAACTTGAAGTAAAGTTTTTGGCAGATAAGGTGCATTAAGTATTTCGCACTTCACACTGGCGTTTCATTTATTTTTTATAAATATTGAAATGGGTATTTATTATTTATTTATGACATTTAAGGTCAGTACCATAAATTTCTTAAAACTGTAATTGATTATCTAGTTTCACTTTTACATGTTTATGTTAAGCCAAGTATCCCGTCCTCAAGCGTAACCTGTTTTCGAATTACTTACCATTTCGCTTTGAGTAAAAATCGGTGATTTGACCCATCTTGACATAAGGAAATCCACTTCCGCTGTCAACAAACGCTACATTTGAACTTGCAAGAAAATGACCAGTATGCTGAGTATCAAGGTAAAATTATTATAACAAATACATTAACTGAATCAGATGTAAAATTACCTGTTTTAACTAAATACTATTATGTATTCAATTAAAAATCCAGTTTGTCTTTTATTTAACTTAAAGTATTTAATATTTGGTCTGTCAGCATCAGTGATGACCTACATTATGACTGCTTCCTGTCACATAAAAGTCACTACCATACCGTATTATTTCTACCCAATAGATGGGGTTCTGTTGATTAACTCCCTTAAAACAGGTGTGTATTTGGTAAGTTCTCTTTGATTTTTTTTCAGCTTGAACTTACTTCTAAAAAGCTGCATTACGTTAGTATTCCCCAGCAGTATGACAAATGCATATAAACTGGTGAAGGACAGGGTTTTCTTGCATACCAGACGGGGATTTCCGGTATTTTCACCGGTGCTGGAAAAATCCATCTTACACCCCGGGGTGTAAGATGACTCTCGTGCTGTAAATGACGTATTACGAACTACATGTGTGTTGAAGATTTGTAGTAATTTACATTTTATTTAAAAAAAACGGAATAAAAAATCAATACCTTGACAGTTCCTATTTGTTCCTGATAATATATTTCTTGATTCAAAACACGTTATTTTATCATAAATTCATAACGTTACACTGCAACTGATAAAACAAAACCGGAACTAAACATTGTTATTTGTTTTGAAACGTCATGACGTCTTTCCTGTTTACGGACGTTGGTTTCCCGCGCTTTGTTTAAATACTCTGCCATAAGAAATAGTTCTAAAAAGAAAGCCGTTCGATTGATTTTATTTTCATTATTTTTTCTTGAAATCGGTATGCAAGAAAAAGATTCTGTCACTGGTTATAGGTGCAGATGGAAATATCCGGCTCTCGGGTAACTGTTTAGGCGGTAACTCGGTAGAAACCTCGTTACCGCCTAAACAGTTACCCTCGAGGCCGGATATTACCATCTGCACCTACAACCAGTGAAAGAATCTTATAATCTCTTTATATATGGCTGCTAAATTGCATGGTGTTCCAACTTCACCTTTACGTGATAGAGTTGAGATTAAAGTCTCTGTCGAAACTGTTAAGTCTGGATCAGAGCGGTGTTGAACTTCGAGAAAAAGCTAAACTTTGTGTTCATCTGAAGGAGTGAGCATAGGTAGGTTATGGATATGCTCGTGCTGAAACAATAGCATTAGTCTCTTACTATACAGTTGCACTTGAAAATAAAAACAGTGAACAATCCCATCAGCATGAAGAGATGGCCAGAGCTGAATGAAGGTCATCCGTCTTGTTTGTCAGAGCAACGTGCAAAGTGTGCAAGTGGTATTATTTCTGTGAACATAATAAAATAGTCAGCAAGTATGCCCTGAGTGGTAAACCACAGAATATATATAAAATTGACGAAATGAGAATTAATACGGACTTTAAACCACCTAATGTAGTTGCAGGTAGAGCTTTCAAGTCACAAGCTATCATGGCTGAATGTTCAAAAACTGTGACAGTCATTGTTAAGGTAAAGCTTTACGCCAGAGTATTTCACCATATATTTTGTGTTTTCAGGTGAAAGACTTACAGATGGTCTTATAGAAGATAAAACTCCAGGGACTGATGGTGTAATGACCAAAACAGGCTGGTTTAATACTGATGTGTTTAGAAAATATCTAAAAGATCACTTCATTAAGTTTGTTCAGGGTAGAAATATGTCTGATACTATTCTTGTTCTTTATGACGGTCACAGAAGCCTTCTGTTTGTTGCTCTAATTGAATAGGCTCAAGATAATAATTTTGTTCTATTCGGCTTGCCACCACACGCATCACATGTCCTTGAACCCATGGATATTGGTTGTTTTTGACCTCTTAAGCTGAAGTTCTATCAAAAGTGTACAACGTCATAACCACAGAGTTGTAACCAGTGGTTTTGCATGCAAAGCCTATGTAGCTATTTATAGTTGTATAGAAAATTATAAGGATGTGGCTTTTCCAAACAATTAACATAATGAAACTTTACTTAATGACAACAGTCATGGTAAGGATGGAGCCCTACAGGTACCTAAACAATCTTTCACTAAGCGCAAATATATTGTTGTTCAGAAGGTAACAAAAATGAAGAAATGTTTACAATATTGTTGGTGGAAAGGCTGCTGAAGATGACACTGTTGAAAAGCCAAGGAGGTACCACCAAACATCTGTGAAGCAAAAGCCAAATGAATGTAATTCTGTAAAATAGTATCAGTAGGGCAAATTATTTCTTATATAATAGGCCTAAACCACAATACATAACAAACTAGAATTATCACTGAAAGTGATGAATGTACCCCCGAACGAACTGACACTGTACATTGCAATTTGACGCATACAAGATTGCATAATTATGTGGCCTGTGTGTATATAATATAGTAATGTTCAAAGAAAACGAAGCCCCATAACTCTGAAGGTTCATTTTTAAAGAACCAAATATGCACCATGCACAGAGTTTTCCGTCAGAATTGTAAATCATAAGAAATATAACTCTTTTATAGTTTAATCGCTGCAAATCTGCACGTTTGAGTGTTTTAAATCAGAGTTTAAAGGTATTTATATGTTTATTAATGTTGTAACAACGAAAGAATATGTTAGTATGATAGTACGATGTTCGGATTGTAGGATGATACGATAGCCATGCCAACTACTTTGCCATCATACCCGGCGGTGGTAGAATGTGAAGAAAACAATATTCCGTAAAAATCAGCCTTCGCTATGCTACCATCCTACCATCGCCATCCTACTATCCTACCATCCTTCTCTATTACTATCCTTCAATCTTGTCATCCCACAATCCTAAAACTGCAATTAGATAATTAGGCGATGGGTGACAGTAGGATATGAAGCAAATAACATTCCGTAGATAACCACGATATATGCACTATATTCATACTGTGACGGGTTTTAACATCCCAATGAATTGCATATTAATACGATGGAAATAAAATATTCCGTTGCAATTTCGTGTAAGGTGCAGCTGACTTTATTGTCTAAATCATGAAAACACAAATTCTGTCAGAAGAATATGAAAAGTGTCGAGATGTGTATGTGTTGAACATTTCAAGGTGATGCTTTTTGTTTTTGTAGCAAAAATATACTCAGGCATATGTTTTTGCGTTTTCATATCTCGTCAGTGTAGATAATTGTCATGAATTTCGTTACTTTAACACCAAGGAATCAAATTTTATAAACTTTAATATAAAACAGGTAACAACAGATAAAAGCGTCATTCGAAGGAGTACGAATTCGTTGCCCGGTAGCTGGATGCGAAGCCAACAGCGACAAGTCGGTGAAAAGAACTCTTTTTGGCCGCTGGAATCTTTCTTAGGCCACTACCACCGATGTTCGTCATGTGTCTCTAACTAGGGCGTAACCTAGTAAGCGACATATGTCCCATCACCACGATGATAAGGTCTTGGTGGTTTCGACGAAGTCAGGGGTCGAAGGAACAGCAAATTATTAAATAGTATTTTACATGACAGCTGAAACAAATTTTTACCCAAATTTTGACTATAATATCGCAGCAAACCAGTGTTTAACTTGTTACGTTAAGGGAACGTATGCTAAGTGTATATAGGTTCTAATTCCTATTGAAAAAGGTTTTATTAATGATTAAACAAACTGCCCTCGTAATTAAAACGTTTATGAGATATCGGACGGGTATTTCTGTGTATGCTTTATAACGTTGTGTCAGTGTTTAATCTGTTTAGTGTTACTGTTTTTCGACACATGCGCAGAATGTTTTTGGGAACTAAATGTTCACAAGACTTTATGAGTATTTCGTTACAGGTATTCAATACTTACTATTTATCGATCTGTGCTATTTCTTTAAAGAAAAGGAACAAAAAAAATGCCATTCTTTAGAAAGGAATTAAAATCTGTTCAATACTTTGAATAATGACATGAATTCAAAAAGACAAAACTATTTTTTTTTCGTTTTGAAAGTTGTTAAGTCAAATAAGAGATGATCTCCTACTGTAAAACTTTTTAAAAGTTTTTGAAAATTATGTTTCCTTTCATTTATTTTACGTTTTGCATTTAACCATATACAGGCTATCAAATACTGAAAACATGTCTACGTTTTTGTTAGAGTTGTTTTAAGATAGAAATGAGTGTACTTAAAACGTTTTGCGTAAGTCTTTTTATATTTAATATACTTAGCATGTGTCGGATCTTCGCCACTTGAACAGACGTTATTTGATTTTATTCATTTTATTCATTTCAGCGTCGCTTTTATATTTGTTTCGGCCAAATGTACAAAAAATCCGTCTTCATTGCACTCTCAATACACGCATATTTATATCATTTCGAATCACAAATAAAAAAAGAAAACAACGTAGAATAGTTAACGTAATGTAATGCTTTTATTTACGAAAAAACAAATTCAGAAATAGTTCAGAAGCCAATGACACAGATAAAGCTAATTATTTGTTCAAACAAATGTATATATGCATATATTGCTAAGGATTTCGGGCACTTTCTATATGAATTTTTGCCTACTCCAAGAGTGAAAAAAAAAAAACAACATTTAATTACATATACCATCAAAATACATATTTGAGATTATTTCTTGAAGTCAAATTTTTCAATATTTTTTTCATAAAATAGTAATTTTTGCTCTGAGTAGAATTACGTACCCTGTTATATACAAAAGCTTTTGCTGTGTATTTTTCACTTGAATATCTAAGCAAGTAACTCGCCAAATTCATTTGTTACTGAACATACACTCAATTATCTGGATACTAGTATACAACATTTTTTACATTCTAGACACACTTTTGAAGCATGTAGCTGCATCGATATTCATGTTAAATACTAGTAAGAATCAAATGTGTTTGATACAATAATATGAAAACCTCGCAAAGCTTTTGTTTTGTTTTTCTTTTGTCCATGAACATCTGGCAATTATTTTTAGCTCACCTGAACACGACGTGTTCAAAATTAAGCTATTGTCATCAACATTTGTTAGGCGTCTGTGGTCTGTGGTCTGTCATCAACATTTAACTTTGTGAACACTCTACAGAACATATTATCTTACTGAAACTTGATATCAAATATTTGTCTCGGTGATCTCTAGGCCAAGTTTGAATCTTGGTCATCTGTAGTTAAAAAACTAGGTCACCTGGTCAAATCAAAGGAAAATCTTGTGAACATGCTAGATGGCAAATTTTAAGTCCACTTGTCATTGGAACTTGTCAGAATGTTTGTCTTATTGATATCTCAGTCGAGTTCGAAGCTGTGTTATCTGGGGTAAAAAACTAGGTCACCAGATTAAATCAAAGAAAAACCTTACGTACACAGTTTTTAAGTACTGTTGTCATGAAACTTGGTCAAAATGTTTGTTTTAGTGATTTCTCTGATCACATACATTGATATTTGACATGGAACAGTGCAAACGCCTTGTGGCATTTGTTATTCCACAATAATGAAGATAATGAACAATGATTATAAATTGCATCTTAAAGAACTAAATTACGCAAGAGATCTACATCTGATGTTGAAAAACAATACATTTACCATGTTGCGAAATGTAACATAATCTGTATTTAGTGACACCTATTAAAAACGTTGTCCGCTTACAACAAAAAAAAAATGCAAGCGTCAGTTTTCTTACTTTTTGGCCCAACTGATTTTCTAGGTTCTCTATGTTACTAGTAATTTGTAATAGCTATGTTTGTAAGTATTCCTTTGAATCAGCAAATTTTATGTTGAAGCATTGAAATGGTTATTTGGATTAACTGGCTCCATTGACAATGCATTGGCTAAAATATTTATCTGAAATCCTAACACTAGTAGTCAATTCATCAGGAAACTACACTGATAAGATAAAAATAAAACTGTAACATTGATAGTTGATCTCAAAACACAATGAAAGAGAAGATAAATTCGAATGTTATGATTGTTCCCCTATTTAATACGAAAATGTGTCTGGAAAGTTACACATGTTGTATATCGGCATGCGCAGCAACAATTCGCATTTTATATGTGAGCCATACAATTGATTCTTCCATATTGCTTATACGGACATTTTTTTTTTTAATTATTATATTTTCTGTAGTTATACTATCGCTTATCTATATTCCAACACAAAATCACACAAACAGGTATCAAGTGGATAACGTTTGCTTTACAATGACTCCTTGAACATCTTGGCTTGTTGTTCTGACACCGTTAAGAGCCCATTTAGCAGATTTTATCTACTAACCTCACATACATTGATATTTAATGCGCTTTAATTGTTAGTCAATATTAACGGTAATGAACTAATTACTAAATCTTGCATCTAATGATATGATGACATGGCTATACGGGTGATATACCTCTACGCTATGCTATTTTTTAACTATAATCTAGGCACTTTAGAATGGGATTGGTTTACTTTCTAGAATATCACTCATTTAAAGACCTGTATTGCATACACAATGGATCTGTATGCCAACTTCGGAAACATGAAAATGAAAGAGAATACGTTTACCATACACACGGCTACTAAACGCTAGCGCCACCACCAAATTGTGGTGATAAGGAAAAGAGCTATCGACATTTCCGTGGTGCAGCTATCACCCGTTTCTACTTGTAAACACGTAAGTAAAGTTTATATTTTATCTTATATTTTCATTGATAATACTTTTTTCGAAAATCGGAGAATGTAGTTCCGTGTAACAACACTTTTACTACAAGATGGCTGTAATTTCATTAATATATTACGCAAATTGTGGTGCCAGGAGCTTTTCTCCCTAATTTGACAGTGGAATATTTTCATATCTGCCACTATTCGAACGCCATTCCGGTGAATAGACACACTGTAAGAACATACCTGCGGATGCAAATGGTGTAGAAATGAATTACACGTATTCCCATACACCAAACAATTACGAAAGACACAGTAAAAAGTTAAAACACGACTAATTTTGAAAGTGGTGGCGCTACCACTCAAGTGGTGGCGCTATACAGTAGTGGTGGCGCTGTTGTATAGGATTAATGGCTGATATATTCAATTTTAATATATGAAAATGTCTGTCTGCCAGCCACGGAAATATCTACAATAATCGATGTTATCAACTTATCCCACACTACACCCAAATTACGTTACTCAACAAAATACATGTAGTAACCTCTACATGCTCGTAAAATAACCTACATGTATATGGATTCAGATTGTACATCTAAGCTCTACTGGTTAATCGTATTTAATTGATTGGAACTGAAAATGTACTGTACTCACTTTTCAGAAAGAATTGTGAAAGTAAGGTCTTTTGTTTACAATGGCATCAAACGACGTATAAAAACAAAGGGGAGTAACTTTCAGAATCTTAATATAACAAATAAATTCTGCACTATCTTCAAATTATTTCCTGAACACAAATCTATGTTTGAAATAAAAAGTATTGCTACTATTTTTCTTGACCTGAATTTAAAGTACACTTACGTTTGTATTGAAGTAGAATATTTAAAGTTAGAAATAATTCTACATTAACATTAAACAAAGGAAACTATTTACTTTGACTACAAGAGTCCCAAGGGTCTGTGAGTATTTTCTTCTTCTTTTTTTCTTGGATAGAGAATGTTTCATAAAGGTAAGTAAACTATGATCGTGTTTTTCTTTCTTTAATAACATAATTCCTTGCGGGAAAATTATCAATTAGAGAATGTTGGTGTTTGTTTTGTTTCGGATACGTCAGCAGTTCGTATTATTTAATGTCGTAACAGCGCCACCACTACTGTATAGCGCCATCACTAGAGTTATAGCGCCACCACTTTTAAAAATTCTGGTATATTTCTTCTAACCCGAGATTCTATTATTCATGGTGTGCGCGTATATAATTATTTATCATTTCTACACCATTTGCATGCGCAGGTATGCCCTTACAGTGTGTCTATTCATCGGAATGGTGTTCGAATACTGGCAGATATGAAAATGTGCCACTGTCAGATTCGGGAGAAAAGCTCCTGACACCACAATTTGCATATCATTTTAATGAAATCACAGCCAACCTGTAGTAA
Organism: Mercenaria mercenaria; assembly: GCF_021730395.1. Lineage (NCBI taxonomy): Eukaryota > Metazoa > Mollusca > Bivalvia > Venerida > Veneridae > Mercenaria > Mercenaria mercenaria. The sequence goes on from NW_026463375.1 coordinate 13,675, forward strand.
AAATGTTGTTACACGGAACTACATTCTCCGATTTTCGAAAAAAGTTTTATCAATGAAAATATAAGATAAAATATAAATTTTACTCACGTGTTTACAAGTAGAAACGGGCGATAGCTGCACCACGGAAAAGTCGATAGCTCTTTTCCTTATCACCACAATTTGGTGGTGGCGCTAGCGTTTAGTAGCCGTGATACACGGCAATGAAATTGTATTCTGTGACAATCCAAAATTTACTTATCCAAAAAGATAACTTCGTGAGAAATCCCGGTAGCAAATTTTGCCGAGCATCAAAATTTTAACCAAGGTTTGGACGCGGAAGGACGCCGCCCCCTATGCCGGGCCGAGTAGGATAGCGCTCTCTATACTTCGTATAGTCGAGCTAAAATACAAAATTATACTGTCTGTTGCCGGTTGTTTTGTTCAGTTTCCACGATTGGGGGACGAACATTCAGGAGGTTCTTGCTCAGTTTCTTTTCTCGTCGGTCATTCATGTACATAGAAAGCACTGAATACATTTACAATGGCGAAAAGCAATTATGAGTTCATTGGCCAAAGTTTACGTCTTCGTAAACAGTACCATATATAATAAGCATGTATAAATGAATGGAAGGCATGTGTAAAGCAACAGGTTATTAACAATAAAAACTTATAACGGTGTAAACTGTTGGGCACAGACTTAAAGATACGTTTTTAGACATACCATTGTAAACTAAAAATATTAAACATGTTTTAATGGCCGTATTAAAAAACTACTTGAATAACTACTGCGGGCAAAGCAATACATATGTAGCTGAAATTTTAAGGATGTCCTCCAATTACTGGTCAACAAGGACATGCTAAGTTTCATGATACTGTTACAAATGTACCAATTCTGAAACTGATACCTTAGATGGGGAAAGCATTCCAGCAAAAGTCAGCGATGTCTTCATTACGTCAACTTCCTTAAAGATATTTCCCTTATATTTTTTTTCAACTACAACAGTATTCTGCAAAATGTGTCTTTTAAATTATTTTGCTCCCATAATGCAGAGCTTCGCGCTTCATGCATCGCTTTCTCTAGCGATATACGAAGCGCAAGATAACGATGACAAAGCATGACATTGTGAAATTTAAGCAGTTTTGTGTGTCACCGTCATGATCTCGCACTGAGATTACTTTGCATATTGCCTGCGCATGTGAGCGAAGCGTGAAGCGCGAAATCATGATAGTGAAGCGCAAGATTACGATGGCGAAGCGAAAAATTACGACATTTCTCGATTTCACTAGAGAAAGCGATGCATTAAGCTTGAAGCGAGAAATCACGATAGCGAAGCACAGAATTGCGAAACTTTTGTAATTTTACACTTCGCCATCATGCTCTCGAGCTTCGCTATCATGATTTCATGCTTTTCCATCGTGATCACGCGCTTCGCGTCGGAACGCAAGATCACGATGGCAAAGTGTGAAATTACGAAAATTTCGAAATTTCTTGCTTAGCTATCGTGATTTCTCACTTCGAGCTTCATGCATTGCTTTCTCTAGCGATATGCGAAGCGCTAGTTTACGATGGCGAAGCGCCAGATCGCAAAAGTTTAGCAATGTGGCGCTTAGCCATCGTGATCTCAATACGAATGACAGCAGAGCGTGAAGCGCAAAATAACGAAGGCGAAGCGCGAAAACACGATAGCGAAGTGCGAAATTAAGAAAATTTCGTGATTTTGCGCTCGTGATCTCGTGCTTCACCATCATGATTCCGCGTTTCGCCACCGTGATCCCACACTTCACGTTTCACAATCGCATATTGAAGAAGCGCAAAACGCAAAATTATGATTGCGAAGCGCGATATCACAATGGCGAAGTAGGAAATTACTAAAAATTCATATTTTCGCGCTTTGCCATTGTGGTCTCCTGCTTCGCCAGCGTGATCTCACGTTAGCGAAATTGTATATAGGCAACACTTAAAATATAATAAACACAGTTATAAAGATTTTTGCTTATAAAGAAAAGTTTAAAATGTCCCTATTTTAGGCCTTCTTTGATCTTTATCAATAAAAAGGTTTATAGAAGTATCGGATATTAAAGGAACACATTTGCATGTTCCTTTGTAAAAAAATATATATTGAAAGAACATATACTAGGCTATAGCAACACAAAAAAAGTCATTTTCCGAAGTTTTATACAAGGTTTTAACATTAGCATTGGGTAGACATTGTACAAAATATTGAATAATAAAACATAAAAAACATAGCGTGAGCGCTGATGTATCTCAACGACATCTAAAACCAAGTATTACAATGAAATCTTGGCTTGACAATTTTTCAATATTGTTTAAAGTCTTCTGAAATATAATACATAAAATTTAGTTATCTAGAGGTATTTGGCCATTGAATAAAATGTGGTATCACCACTTATAAAGAAAGAACATATTTATCTTGACAAATACTGTAATATCGTATGACTTATTGTTGTCATACCTGAATATTAGGTGTAATTATTTGATTTAGTAATTATTATGCGTGACAAATGCCCTATTCAAAAGCTTTTAGGCTTGAAAATGTAACTTTGCCGATTTCTCAACCAACATTTTACATTGTGTTATAATTTTGCCTTTTTTAAACCGTTAGCATAGACGACGTATGATTGTAATACTTTACATGTTCATGATTATTACAAAATAAGCAATCAAAGAATAAATTGCAGAACTGTATCTAAATTGTTATAAAACTACAAAAACAATCGTTGAATTTTATTGCACGTTAAATCAACTAAATCATATAAATCAGTTTGCTAAAGAAATAATACCTATAACTTAAGGAACATGTTTGCTAGACCTATTCAAAACTGCTGAAGAATATAGACCGGTTAATTAAGACAGCTGGTTTAAAACCAATTGATTCTTTAGATAATTACAAATTTAAAATAGTTAGGCCCCATGTTTGACAAAACTATATCAGCTTGAATATTGTATAATATTATATTTACGAACATTTTTAAGGGGACACATACTTTGCGCAAAGGAAACGTAATCAAACCGGTAAAATTTTTGAGTCTTTAAAAAGGGGCCTATCTTCACCTTGAATGCCTATAACGTTTTTAAACGATGTAATCTTTTCTATGCTCAAAACCTGACACCATTTTTGCGCAGTAACCCTGAAACTATTTTTATTTTTATCTTTTTTATTTTTAATTCCTGAAGGTGAAACGTTTATTCTATCTAAAAAGCGGACTTAAAATTTAAGCTATAACCGGGAAAAAATGTATTCGGGTTCATTTAACGCTATTAAACGAATTTTTATTTCAAAATACGTCAAATCCACGGTCCGGTTTTAAAACCTAAAAAAGGCACCCGTCTCATAACGTAACAAGCAATCGCTGTAAAGATTGACCTGTCTTTGAGGCAACGGAATTTTTACCCGTTTCAGTACGCTACATGCAATCGCTGTAAGGATATCCTTGGACCCAGATGTTAAAATATAACAAAACGCTGGATCAACCTCATTAGATCCACAATGACAAAAGGCCTGCAAAGTATTTCCAGTATGCAATTTCACACATTCTACGCTTCAATAAACTATTTTCTTGCCCTAACCTTTTTATAATAGTAATTAAAATCTATTTAAGCATAGTAATTAATGGAATATTCTATCAATTTCGTGTTATCGCAGGATTGAAGACTTATGGTTTTCTTTAATATTTTATAATTGGATTGTGCTTATAAATCTACAACAATTAATGACGATAAAATTTCAAATTCAATATGTCTTCAATCCGAATGAGAGATCATCAAAAATATTTACAAAGAAAACTACGTTATAAAGGCAACTTTCTTGTAACAAAGTACATAACAGTACAAGTATATTGATTACCGGACCTCTAGACTCCGGGTCTAAATGTCCGGTCACGGTCTGATCACCGGACCTTTAGCCACCTCCTAATAAATATTTATCTGAATGGAAAGTACTGAGCAGTAGTCAAAGACAATAGGCAAGCGGTGACATGTACTTCATTTACATTCGAACTGTACATAACAAAGGTAAGATCAAATTATGAGTCAACTACTTGAACTTCGTTAGCTGAAGACAGCTTATATCATGTATATCACATTAAACTTTACAGTTTATTATCTACTTCTGCTAGTTTATGTTTTTAACAAAATCTATAATGCCACTCTGATCTGCTGAATGTGCGAGTACCAGAGAACACTACAACTGTATGCATGTATATATGATGAACAAGTGACTGTCATGTCAATCAGATGCAACATTTTTTATTTAAAAGTACAAAAGTCAGAAATCTTCGCGAGACATGATCTCCGCCATCTTGTCTATTCTCGGCGGCGGATGATGACTTTACAAGAGACATGATCCCGGCAATCTTGTCTATTCTCGGCGGCGGATGATGACTATACAACGTGCGAATCACGCTTTATACCGAAAGGTGTAATTACATCAATAACTGATATTTGCTCATGGGTATGTCAAGCTAGTTATTAGTGTCTTAAATTGACAAGAAGTTTTACTGAAGAATTATAGGACAGTTTTGAAATAAGCAGCTCGTTTATTACACATTGCGGTCGTTATTTTTGCAGATTTTAAGACAAAATAGTAAAAGTAAGTGTGCAAATCTTATGTTTTGAGTAGCTGTTGTCATTCAACATTCCCAGAAACAATATTAAACATCTTTAGCAAGTTAGACAAAGGAAAAGAGAAGTTACTGTGTCCTGCAAGTTTTTTTCAGAAGCACCATATAAGACTGAAAAATACGTGAAAGCGGGCATATTCAAATGAACATATTTTAACTAATTTCTAGACTCTAAAATCAAACTAAAATGATATAAGTTTTAATATTTATTTTGCAAGTTTTTGTAAATATTGTACAATGAATAAGCATGTGGGCAAGTTTTGGGAAAAACATATATAAACCGCGGATCTTGTCACGACCGTGCGATAATCACGCTACACCGGTACAAAGCATTCCAAAAACAAAAATCATGTATTAACAGTACGATAATTATCTTGTTTGCACGCGACTTTTCTCCTGTTAATATATGGACAGAGCTAGTGAAAAAAGAGATACAATACACCAAATGCAAAATAAGCGATCTCTTAAATACTAAGAAAAATAAGGACAGTAATAATAATAATAATAATAATAATAATAAAACGCTTCTGATATATGTTAATTCTTATATCAATTATTAATGAATTAAAAAAAAAAAAACATTTTCACTTTAATTAAGATTTTACAGGGGATGTTTTTTGTAAATTTCAAAATAAAAACAATGTTTTGATTTTATATTTTATTCGTAAGCTTTTATAATATATTTTTTTTGCACACAATAATTAAACCTTGGATAGCTTAATCGACATTTGGCTAAATACGTTTTCAAAAGATTTTGGCAAGATTGTGATATATTGATATATAATATTAGGTATCGTTCAGATTTCGAAAGACTTCCTTAATTTTAAGATATTTAGTGTGGATTTGATAAAAATGCAGTGCAGACCAAATGAAGAACGACTGTGTTCTAAGTAATGTGAAATTTTATTTGAGGAGTACTTTTAGTGAAAAACATTTTCATATAGTCTAGTAAGAGATAAACTAATATTTTTTCTTAGATTTTGAGAAAAAAAATTTCTGATATAAGCATTTGATTTAAATGTGGGCACATTTCATATTCTTTTTAGCAATATCTGTTTACAATTTCCCTATATTTTTCCCGTGTAGAGTTAAAAAAAACATTTCACGCGTAGTCAAATTCAGGTTATGAAACTATATATTCGTGTTTGTATAAATTGATTTTATTTTATCATTTTAGTATAAAATACTTTCATAGTCATACAAAGACTTTTTTTTTTGATTTTTTTTTGTGAATACGGATTTTATCTTCATTTAACGGTATGAAAAAGTATATGTCATGAGTGGCGTAGCCATGAATGAAATATAGGTTTCGGTATAATGATGAGATTCGAAATAAAAGCATGTTCGCGATAAAAGCTGGATGTCCCTGTTTATTTGCTGCTCGAATGTTTGAAACACAATTTGTTTACCTTCAGAACTACCGACAACAACATTAACAAATACTTTTACCATGCTGCCGAAATCCAGTTTTTTTTAATAAATAATAAAAAGCTTAACGAAATCTTAAACCTGAAAGTATAACTGTATGAGTTGTTACGCACAACTCGCAGTTCCCAAGTCTTTGACATTTTGTTCTGAATTTTGCAGGACGGAGAAATAGTTAACTTTACTATAATTCATATTCATTTCTCCTCTTCATATTATAGTTTAATATATTTCATGGCGGGTAAAAAAAAAATACAATGAATATATACATCATCAAAGGTTTTCGTTTTTCTATTAGAAAGTAGAGAGTTCTTTACTTGTTCACAATCAGAAAGGTTTTATGATACTATTTGGTAAATATTATTTAAATAAAAAAGAATGACAGAATAGATAAAGGATAAATGTAAGTTTAGTAATAAGCTGTTTAAAACTTGTATAATGATATTACTATTATTAATTGCAGTACCGAAAACTAAACCGGGGATGAACAGGAATCTAGTTGTGAGGTTCATCTTTTTGATGTTGTCAGCAAGACTATCTGTTGAAGGTAAATGTTTATACTATGACACTCAATCCAACATGTTTTAAAGTATTAATACATACGTTAAATCGTCAGATATTTAAAAGCATTGTCATTGACCAGATATGTACTAATGTTAAACTTTCGCCAGAATATATGTATTCTTGTACCCGTTTTTATTTCTACGAGTAGGCAAGATAACAAGCCGTTTTTTACATTTCTTACTTGTTTTTTTTATACAATGACAGTATATAATGTGATTATCTAAATTACGAGGCGTATTAGCGGGAAAAGTAATGGGGACAAGTATTTATGCCCCGAACATTTACATGATAATATGGCGTACAATTGCACATGAAGTGTTCAATATAAATACAAAGTTGTAATGATATTTCGTGTTTTCGTGTCGGCGGGCCCCACCAACACGAAAACACAAAATGGCAGAAATCAGCCACCAGGCCCACCGACACGAAAACACGAAATGGCAGAAATTAGCCATCATATATAACCTATTCGTATTGTTGAGATATATTTAAACATGGTTCTCCAATATATTATTTCGAATATAATAGATCTTTATGAAAGAAAGCGGATGAAATAGGGAAGCACTATTTCATGGTGCATGTATGGCACCAAATATAGTAGTCCGACGTGACGTCAACGTGCAATCGCGTTTTAGAAGTGTTTAAATTAATATACGGAAAAAAGCACCGTCAGCGGAATAACTTGTTGCGTACTTTTTATAATATCGTTGATCGTAATTTAGAACAATCTACATTTTAAAGAATGACAATGCTATTCATTGAACGCTTTTATTGTTAGGATATTAATTAAACTTGATCAACGACAATAGGTATAATTACCTCGTACCGATCAAAATTGGTGACAAATTGGTTCATTCTTAATTTACAATGGATTACCACATTATCAAAATAAGATCTAATGGTTAAACTTTGTCTAGTTTATGTTTGGTGCCCGATATTCTGAAAGGTTATAGTGATCAGATTATGCAGATTCCATTATCCTTTATAATACATTTAATGACGTCTGTGAACTAAATAGTATTACGTGTCTATCATTAGAACAATGTAACAATGTATAGAGTTTAAATTTAAATGGTAAATGTCATATCTGATTAGCGACTACAGTCCGTGTCTGATAACTTCGGAGTGACTATTTGGACGAGTCTAAGTCCACGGTGTATGATCAGTCCTATATTGTTGGTACAAAACTTGCGGTGCCTTCACTTTTTGGTATAAGCAACGAACTTTTACGTACAAAAAATGTAAACACGCCATGGAGCAGGAGGCGAATACGTGAAAAAAATACGACTTTAGAGACGTAAGTTGATTTTACTGATGTTATCACGGAACATAAGTAACTTCTAAGCTTCCACCTGCATGAAAACAAAATGAAAAGATTCAGCAGTTTTCGCCAAATAATCGTTACAGTTTGAGCACTGCTGTACAAATGCAGCAAATGTAAATCGTTTATTGTAAATTTTTTAATGATTCATGATGTTTTGTGCATTGTTTTTTACAAAATTTAATATATTCAATTTTTATCCGTAGAAACAGTAAAAGAAAAGAAACCATTTTTTTAAACCAATTTCTACTCTTAAAAGCACGATTTCATCAAAATATAAAGCACCTATATTTTTCATGCTCAACACTTCCGTACTATTAGCCTATCTTCATAGGTTTATCTGGAGATCTTAAACTTCCGTACACTAGAATTACGGTACCGTAAACCTAGCCACTGCCTTATGTAAAACAACTGTTTAATAGCTTATATGTAGATCGATCGGGGAGTGAACATTTTCAGCCCGAAAAAGGATTTTAAGTTAATCACGTGATCATGAAAATTTGTATAATATATGCTAATTAAACTGAAAATACAACATAGTATCATTTATTTGTTTATTCTCGATTGCAAATCAAGATAGATAAAATGAGAGAGAGAGAGAGAGAGAGAGAGAGAGAGAGAGGGAGAGAGAGAGAATATCTCATTGCTACAGCTACATTTACTAAGATACACCCAAGAAACACACAAACAAAGTATAATGGAAGGATTTTTTTTCAGCCAGAAACAAACACCCCTCACAAATACCTCCCAAAATTAATGTTTCCTAAGCTCTTGGACAAAATATTTGTGAATAATATAGATGCCTTTATACACAAAATATATTTGATTTACTAAAAACTAACTATTGCAAGATATCTGCATCTGCAAGAAGTTATTTCCGCTATTTTTATTTGTAAACAGTATTCTGATAATAAACACCATATAACTAAACATCCGAACAATACCAAAATACCAGGATTCGTATTTTAAATGCATTTTCAACACATACGTCACCTTCCTCTGCTATGACATGCAACTGAAAACACATTTTATTTCATACATCGGATCGAAAATTTGGCAAAATACTGTGTCGATTACATTTTTACATCTTCGATTTGTTCCGTAAAATCATCCAAGTTATGAAATAAAGACGAATCTAAGAATAAATGGAGGATAAATAAGGCCACTACAGGTCCGACTTACCTTGTTTATCCAAGAATCATAGGAAAAGTTAGGTGCTTGTATGCACCAGTGTGTTGAAGAGGCGACTTTTGTACCAACAATATAGGATTGATCATGCACCGTAGGAGGGTAATCGATAATTATCATTTATCTAAGTAAACACTTTTATATTATACTACTAACTGAAACGCTTACTTTGAAATAGAAGATTAGTACCGATCGTAGAGCGTTAGCCTTACATGTGCGATTCTTTCATATTTCCATTGTCGCGTTCGTTCGAATCCCACCGTGATTTATACTTTATAAATCTTTGCTTTTTATCTATGTTTTAATTACATTTTTTTTCAAAGACAATTGAAAATATTCAAAATGCAGTAATACAGCACTACGGTATACAATAACGAACTAAAATATGAAAAAAATGATGATGCTTGAAATAACCTTCAGAATATTTTGAAGTATGCATTAAGCATCATTCTTATACTGAACAGTGTTTCTCTTTGCGAAAAATACGTGGACGCCTAGGACATCTTGACTTCACTAATACTGGCAATATCCCAGAGAGGAATTTAACCTGCACGAAACTTCCGAGTGTTTTCGTGACTATGCATTCATAATACGACGTGTTTACACAGAGCTGATGCTTGGTCCCCTTTGAACAGAAATTAATTCAATAATATTTCTATTTGAATGAATAAAAATATATTCCAGGAGAAATGAATGATTATGGTGGTTGCCCTGAAAGAGAAACAAAAAAAAAAACAACAACAACAACAATATTCTCCTCGATTCGAACCTACGGCCCGCAATATTCGATATTTTAAAGACTAATGCTTAACCACTGAGCTACCGGGACTGACAGACGTGTTGCAATAAAATATACCTAATATTATTGTTTACGTAAGCTGTTTTACCTATTTTGCTAGTTCTATAAATCCAGAAAACATAAACAAACGTGACGTCACTCCGAAGTTATCATACACGGACTGTAAGGTTTATATCATTTTTTCATATCTTTTAATCCAACTGAGAAGCATCAGCAGATGTCAGATGAAATTCATTTGTACTAAACATTCATTGATATGAATTTGTGCTAAAACCTGCCACAATTTCTTAAGAAGAAGTACATTTTATTGATGTAAATACTGTTATTTCATTTTTTTTCCTGCCTCCAAGTATCGCTGGTAGCTTTTTTTCTGTTTTTAATCATATTTACAAAACGTCATACGCATTTATTTGTCAGTTCCAAATTTTAGCTTTATTTATAGCTTTAAAAGAAGCTTTTCTGCAAGGAATAGCAGCTACTGGTAGGGTTTATATAGTAAATAAACAATAATTTGTATTTTACTAGTAATATAGTCTCATATAGTTCATCACTTAAATAGCAATGTATATCGGTTTACTGATTTTGTTATACTTGAACATACGAAGTATGTAATACATTAACGAGACTTTTGATTGATAAAGATTAAACACTTTATTTCAGACGCACCTTGAGAAAACCAACACAGTGCATTGCGACAAGCATCCGCGCAGTCTAGTCAGGATCCATGCTGTTCGCTTTCAAAGCCATTTGCAATTATAGAAACTGTTAGCGAACAGCTTGAATTCTGACCAGACTGCGCGGATGTGCAGGCTGGTCTGTACCCATGCTGGTCGTAAATACAATTATGTTGGTTTTCTCATGGTGCGGCTGATTTTTAACGTTGAATGTCATGTTGTAAAGAACAACATTAGACAAAGTACAGTTAAAATAACGCGGTAACATTAACAAAACATGTCCTTATTTTTCTACACAAGTTTCAATAAAACACATATTAGTATTGATAACAATGTGAGCTAGCATGTTTAGGGCATTTAATTCTGGAAACAGTAGCGTTTAATCAGGTGCTGGCCATAAGAAAAATGTCATGTAGTAAGTCTCATACCTAATTGTTAGTGTTTATTTTCTTTATGATAAGCGTTATATGAATGATACATCAATGAAGATTTAATATATTTAAATGAGGCAAAGCATCTGCAAATCGATGAGTAAGAGCCATAAGGGGTTTACTGCCTTTTTATGAAAACAACGGAGGTAAAATGTTGAAGGAGGGCTCACAATCAAATCAGCATAGTACCCACTACTGTCATCCACATATTCACTTACATAACTAGGTATTTTGATTTTTGTCAGTTAGTCAGTTATGATTTACACTCATCCATTCCGTATAGAGGTCGAAAAGTGTAACCGTTATTCGCCAATTTGGGTACGAATATTTACTGGATATCAAGAAAACTTTCACAATATTAATGTGAATATATGGATGGCAGATGTGGGCACTAACAGTTTTGTCCTGTTAACATAGTTACATAAATAAATGGATATGTGGTTGGCAGAAATATGCCACCATAGCATTTAAATATATTCACTGAATCAAAAAATTATTGTTTGGGTTCATTTATTGATTTAGCGTACAATATCTATCTATTTATGTGAACAGCTAAAAACTACTAAAACAAAGACTGTACCAACTTGATAAAATACCCAAATCAGTTATACTTTAAGTAATGGCTATATCATTTCAGAGCTGAAAAAAATGCACACAAATTGATTCGTAAGTATTGATTAGGTTATCAGACCAAACAAATGTAATTGATCTTCACAAATATGAATTGGGAATGCATTGTAAAGAAATATAAAACCTCTCTATACCTTGGGTAATTAAATGAGTTATTGTTATCAATTACAGTTTAAAAACTTTTTTTTTTATTAATAGAATGTAATTTGTATCAATTGTAAACAGCGTGATTTTTCAATTTCAGATACTTTTAATTAATCACATTGTAAATTATGGATACAATTGACAATTATCAGAGAACAGATATCCGATTAAGAAAACGAGCTTTTCTACAGTTTAAACAATTCATTAATATGTAAACCTTAATTTTTTGGCATTTATATTCCATTGTTGTATAAATTGTAAAATATGTTTTATGCCGAAAGATCGGGAATATTAACATATAAGGATTCCGGTAAAATCGGAAATAATATAGAAAACATTTGTAGTTTGGTATTACGGATAATCGGAAATAGTATACACATATGAATATTTATTCCAGAAATATCGGAAATTATGTAATATAAATGTTTACTCTGGACAGTTGGAAACATATTTAAAAAAAAAAAAAATACTCTCCTGATATCACAAGTATAATATGTTATTTACATATACTAACCCTGTCCCTGCTAAATTTCTTAAATGGACTGTTCCACCTTTTAATTTGGGCAGCTCCATTTTTCGTTTGAAGGGATATTCAGTGAAAATTTACTGACTGAAAAGCGAACAGTGCAGACCATGATCAGACCGAACGGATGTGCAGGCCGATCATGATCTACACTGGTCGCAAAAGCAGAATAAGTCGTGTTTAGCATGATAAAGGCTAAGAATTAAAAAAAAATAACAAAAAGAAAGAAAAAAGAAAAGAAAACAGGCAACGTGCTGGCAAATGCCAAAGCACGAACAGAAATGTGGCCGTGACCCGCCATAATTCTCGAAGATATATGCGGAACAGAACGTTGTCGAAAAAAGAAGCAATGAACAATAACTACCACTTAAGGAAAATATCTGTTAAACATTGTTGCAAAATTGAAGATAGCCCCTTGAGAATATAAAGGAGAATGCCAATTCCTAAATCGGAGAGATGGGTACTGTCTCTTAATATCTTAAGTGAAGTTTCAATGATATCATGATACCGTATTGTGGGCCCCACCTTTCCTCATGAAACAGCAAGTATTATTTCCTTTTCTAACCTTTTCAAGTTTATTATGAGATGTTTCGTTTTGACATTCAATACGAGCTAAAGTTAAAATTCATGTAAATAATATATCAGAATATTGGTAAACAAGCTCATCATTTAAGAATTTAAAATAGCTCTTTGAACAGATATTTGGTATGGGATGCGGAGTGGTAATCAAGCGACTAGATGTTAAACAAATACCTCCAGAAAGCGTCTCTGATCAATGATCAACCAGTTACTCAATCTTTTGAAACAATGGTCTTATTGACTTTTAGAATGAATGGCCAAATTTTTGAAGCAAAATTCTTATTGACTTTAAGAATGAATGGATTAAATACAAATATTCATGTCTGGAATGTTTAAACGAATGTAACTTGTGTATGCATTTGATTTTTTATCGACCTAATAGTTTTGATTTCGTCATCCTAAGCTACACAAATATGTTGCTCCACCAATTCTAAAACTATAAGCTATGTAGTTGGTTGTTTGAATTCCGGAACATTCCAAAATTTTATTGACGATGTAATCAAACTAGTATGATGTTACAGGTAAACCATCGAAATGACAAAGAAAAGGACTCTGAAAGTGTGGCCTATATATAGCAAATAATCGTGTAATAAATCATGAAAAAAATTCTTTCTTTCTGAAAACTAAATAAAAAGTTCTGCACTCTAGCCCAATTGATATGGTTTTGAACGAACTATAAACATGCATCTTCACCCTGAATCGTTACTTTAACATCTTTAAATTGCACGGCATAACTGTCGATTGATTTATTTGATAATGAGATCTCACCTTTTGTTATTAAAGCATTAAATGCTAGGGATGATGAAATTGAAGAATCTTTATATCGAGATGAACATACTTGAATCAAATTTGGTAAAACTATGTTAAGAACTGAAACAATGATTTGAATCAAAACATCACTCTGGTACTTCGGGGTGAGTTTATATATTGAATGTCTACAATTGAATTATTGTCTCATTTAAAGAGAATTCCTATAGTTTTTTTTCTTTCATAAGACTTTTTTCAAATTCACATATATGTTAGGAAAATCTGTGCTAAAAACAATGAACAAATAAAAACAATGGGTCACCAGGCTTGTTTTTGTGGAAAATTGTTTTGAAAACATCCACTGTCGCTGAAACTGATAGCGATATTTCAACATTTTCATGATTTTTTGCTTTTTTTATGAATACCAACCAAAGTATGCATTAAGACAGCACAGTAAGGTTTATTCATTTTACAAATTTTATTATATACATAATTCGTATCATAGTCATATTTGTAATACAATATCTTTACAATTATGCGTACAAATAGAAAAAACAACTAGTTTCATATTCACTTTTGTGAACTTTTTTCAATGGAAAAAACATTATTTTTAAATTTTGAAAAAAAGCTGTTTCTAGAAATTGTTTCCTGTTTTTATTGTGAATCAACAATTAAATGTGAAAATGAAAATGGCAAAAATCTATGTGTCACCGGCTAAATTTTAGGTTAAGACCGCTTGAATGCAACACCTGGTCGGACGAAAAATGGCGCGAACTTGACCAAATTGATCACATGTATATCTGCTGGAAGTTAAAAAAAGTTTGAAAATTCTTTATTCTTTCTATAATTGAATACTAAATAATCTGAAAGGGGATTTTGTCTTATCAATACAAAGTTAATTGTCTAATAATATATAAACAGCATTGTCTTTGTACTAAAATGCGCTGTCAAAATACAGCCACAAAAAATGGCAAGATACATGTCAGGCATGATTCATGTCAATGCAACATATAGAGGATACTTGTTTGTTTGCAGTGTGATATCGAAATATATCTTCACCGATAAGGGAGACAATCGAATATTTTCACGAAGGCGAAGCCTGAGTAAAAAATATCAGAATTGTCTCCCTTATCGGTGAAGATATATTTCGATATCACACTGCAAACAAACAAATTTTCTTTTTATTTTATGCTAATTGGTGAACGAATTTTCTGTTTATGACATGTTAACATGTTCAAATAAAACCAATATTTCATGATGATATTAGGATTTATTTAGGCTACTGTGTTACATATGATGCATCCGCTTAATTACCATGGACACTCAGGCACTTTGTTATCGAATATTGGTGATTAGGTCCGTGAAATCAACACGACGCCATTTTGTTTTTGAAAACAAAAACTACATTTAAAATATTTTGTTAAATGCACAATCCGCGGCCAACAGACAGTAGTTAAGTAAGCATATCTAAAACTTTCCGGTCAATGCCGTCAGTTTGTTAAATATCCGGAAGCTTGCTTTGTTTACAAACGCTGAAGGTCAGACTAAAAAACAACCCGAAAAACGTAAACAACTGGGGAATATCCGAAAGTCCTTGGGAAATCAAGCTGCAGAATTAAATATCATCATGGATTTAATGGAAATATTGGTCTAGGAGCTGTATAGCATAACGAATAGGGATGGAACTTGGAACACAACTGGCTTGGTGGGGAAGAATTTCGACGAAAATGCTGGCGTATTACGTAAGGTTGAGTTGATGTCTTGTGATAATAAACTTAGACAACAACCAACTAAATGTGCTGTCGCCAGTAAAATCTACCATACGATAGTGAGGAACCTATGGAAAGTGGAGGAAAAAAGCTACACATAGCTTATGTTAACTTGTTAAAATATAAATTTTGATTTTATTTGATTTGATTTTGATTTGAAAAGATGTATCTATAGCTACATTAACAGCCAGGCCAAGCATTGAAGCAACCACTTTTGAAAATTGAAGGTAACATTTCTAGAGCATTAGATCTACTGTTATTTCTTCTGCAAATTGTATTATAGCTAGCTTGTCCTCTATAGGATTGTCTAGCTGTACATGTCTCCTGTATGGCTTGAATGTATGGATAATAATAGGATACCAGCAATATTATAAAAGCAACAAAGGGAGTTAATTAAAGAATGTATTTCAAGGGAGATAATTTTATCTGAAAAAAAAGAAGTTCGGCACTGTGAGTGATATAGAGAAATATCTCGATGATATTTTTCAATATTTCACCAGTTAGCATAAAATAAAAACCAGTATCAACATTTGATACTGCAAAAAATTATTTTAAAAAGTTATCTTATTCAAGAATTTCATATTTAAGATTGTCTGCCACATGTTTCAACAAATGTTGACTTCGATTCAATTGTCCATAGAAAATACAGAAAAGTACATCTCCAATTACGCTACGCTTAAGGTCTGAAGACGTGCTACTGGTAGCCTCGTTCTAACTACCCTTCTGCTAGCCAGTCAGAGCCTTGCTGTCAACATTTTGTAACTGAAAGTAGAAGTTTAAGGGGACGCATACTTTGAAATTAGAAAAAAAGTGGGTGGGGTATTATAAAATTTACCTGCAAAAAAGTACAAGGTTTTGGTAAATGAAATGAATACTGTTTCAACTGTTATAAGTACACAAAGGATTGCTCACTAAAATAAAAATGAGAAAAACTGAAACAAGAAAGTTATTGTTGAATTACATAAGACTTCTTGTGTACATTCAAAGTCAACAATTAAGACTTTTTGGTGCGAAAATAATAGTGCTTCACTTTGTCCAAACATTTATCAATGTCCTACAGATTCTAATTTAAAGAAAGAATGTGAAATAAGTTCACTGTCTTGCTTTTCATTTTGCATATGTGAGCTAAAACACATTATTTAGTTTGTTTACAAAGTAGTGCATAAGAAAAGATACGGTGGTCAAGGAATGCCACATTCCAAAACTAAGAGTATATTCCCCTTAATACATTAAACATTTATCTTTACAGAAGCCTAGTAGCTTACAATAAAGGCCTAGAAATGTTGCCATTATTAATTTTTAACTTGGTATTCATGAACTACAATGCACTTAAATATCAAAATTCATTCAACAAACTTTTGAAAATGTACTTTCTTAAAAATCCCTAAAATAAGGTATGAAATTTGGTTGAGAGGTCCAATCAATGTGTATATGTGCAAAAGCAACATTCTAATCTTGTTCACAAAAGTTACTAATACACAACAGGAATGTCAATGATCAAAACTGGACGAATATACAGTTATCCTCACTTTAATGTCATTTATAATTTGTCCTTGAATTCTCCACCATACTTTTCATAACTCTGTTTGCACAAGTTGCACGAGAATGCTGTCATTCACGTAAAAAAACGGGGTCAAATAAGTTGTAAATGCAATATCATCTAAACGTAATTAATGGATTATGCCGTTCAAGATAAACTTTATCTCATAACGTAACAAACATGTATAATGTTGTAACAACAACTTTACTTACACTGATTTAAGTAGCAGTCGGTTTATAAGTGACTTTATTGATTCATTTTGTGTTTTGTTATTGTTGTCAAAAAGTATAACGGAAGTGCCTCACAACTGAAGCGGAAACCAGTTTGATGCGCAAAGTAGTCCACTGTAAGTAATATTTTTTGACAAATGTCCACAGAAATTAATAATTTTCTAATATTAAAGACGAATATCTGAATAGGATTCATTATTTGATAAGAAATTATAATAATCGACATGTTTTTTTAAAAATCGTACACGTGCTGACACCTAAGTTGTCTCCCGTTGTTTATTAGAGTTACCTTTCGTCAGGCGCAGTAATACATTTGCAGTGAATCGCCGAGAAGTCGTGGGAAAATTAAAAACCATGTAAACAAACTAAAATTAACCACCTTTTCAAGTTGAATTTCAAGTGATCGACATTATGCATTTAACCCGCCTGACCTGTGTAGCATCTTAGATATCTGTTCTAAGGTATTCATTGTGTAGAATGTCATGTTATGCCCTTGCAATGCTAATCCCACTCTGATTTTTTTGTTTACATTTTTTATCAATGAGAAATATGGCGTCCATCCCGAGATGAACTGACGTGGCGTTAAATTTTTACACTTTTAAGCAAACCTGGTGTGTTAGAAAGAAAATCTCATCCCTTCAACATTATTTGGAACACTGTTATTGTAAAAAACCTGTTTTTTCCTTATACAAAAGCTTAATATTTTGTGTTGAATGTACTTTCACAAAGACCTCTGTTTTCCTATTACATTCATAGTACCACATCCTTATCCACAAAATACTGAATATTACAGGTGTCCATCAGTATTATATCAGTTTAGGAATATGTTTTTTATTTTCCAACCATCGATTTCTTGAATATGCACCCCTTCCGCATTGCTGTATGAACTGTGAATGTAGCAATATGCGTCCCCTTAAAAAATCTACATTTAGTCTGTGTTTTTCATATTTACAATTCTTATGACGATCACATTGCGACTACGCCCTCGTGTTTTGAGAGAAAGCATATGTTACGGTACGAACTTGGGCAGGTAAGATGTCAGGCAGCCGGTTAGCTCAATTGGTACAGAACTCGCAATGTAAGAGAGTGTTCCCGGGTTCGAAGCCCAGTCTGACTGCAAATTTTCTTACCCTTTGACATTCGACGCTAATTTGACGGTTCAGCCAAATGCTTGTTGAAACGAATCGTCTGATTGGTTAAAATAAAAACAGATTTGCAAAAATAAAAATAGCAATTTCGGAAATCCAAGTATACAGAAAGATGAGTGTGAATGGGTCATCCTCAGATCTTCAAGTACTTTAGTCAGATTACCGTGGCCTGTACATTATACAGGACAGCTTCTCAAGGAACTAGATAAATCCGTTTTGCTGATATTGATCTAAAAAGAATTTGATGCTAACTTGTCACAAAATTTCAGACATTTGTAAGTTGTTTTTTTTTCTTTTATTTTATGAAATAGTTGCATATGCTGTCTATTTTGGACAGTTTCTCAAAGAAATTATTGTGATTTGATATTGGATATTTGATGTAGACTGGCTACAGTCACAGAAATAAAAACTCCAAAATGATATATTATAGTCTGGGATTCTTTTAAATGTTCCAAATTATAATAATAACAATATTTGATAACAATAATGGTGTTGTAGATGTTATTGATTAGAGGAAAAGGACGAAGAATATCATATTACATCGTAAGATGTTGAAATCTTCTAAACTGTAGCAAAAAAAACAACACATTTTTATCTCAAGAATATTAAAATGTATTGCCTATATGTTACACTCTGTATTTCTTTATCTCACGTGTACATTTGTCAAGTTCTTTTTTTTTCATTTAAAGCTATATTTGGCCTCTTAAGAGAAACAAAGTAAAGGTAATGGTTAACATTTTCTTCAACTTATATAGTCGTACAAATTGACAATAACAAAAACATTTAGATAACATTTGTAAAATAGCCCTTGTAAGCATAGAATACAACCAAAAAAGAACACTAGCAGACTCACTCGGTTTGACTGAGTCTGTTCATGAGAGGTAATAAAATGTGCAATACACCTCACGCCCCCTAGCACCGGCTTAGATGGAACTCTATTACACATCTATTGAATGGACTCTATGATCCCAAATGACCAGAATATATAACACAACTTAGAATCCAAGTACGTGGAGACTTTTTACAGCCGCCACACAGCACTTAAAGATTGATGTTATGACAGTTAATACAATCTGTAAAAAGATCCCTTGGAAGCAAAGAAGCGACCAAGAAAGAAAAAGTCCAGTTTCACAGTTTTTAAACAAGAAAGATAGTTTAAATAATCGTTTATATTGTGCGTTTTAATTGACCTAGCGAGGCGGGTTTTCGCGACGATCAGTTGCATTATTTTGCAGGTTATGTAGTACATCTGGCAACTTTCATATTTAGTGGTCATCCACCTTACTATGCAACCAATGTAGCGTTTAATTCTAGTCGTTGCGTACCGAAAGATTACCAGATTTAACAATTATATTGCTTTACATGTTTTGCACGATTTTTGAGATTACTTACCATTTTTTGCATTAGTCTTAGATTATCTCCGCCTCACCAAGTCCACTAAAACGCACATTAATTGTTTCACAAAGCCTCAACTATTAAGTTTATTCAAGTATAACTCTGGCCACAACAATTAAACTTCTTGTAAAAAAAATAATTATGTGTACATATACTTCATTTTAAAGCACTGAACACTAACTAGCTTAAAACACTTGCCTTCTCTTGACTCTTATTTCCTCAACTAGCCAAGCATTTACTTTAAGAAGGAAATTTTATTTCTATTTGATTCTGCAGTTTCAATTTCCCTTGAAAAATAATGCCACTCAAATTCTAGTTTACTTAGATTATTAAAATTTTCAGACTGTACGGTAAATAACACACAATCGTCCAATGGAAAGGAAGATGAAACTTTTACCTGCAGCTACTTCTGTAAGACCGTGTTACTGTTTATTTCAATAACAAAAGTAAAAACATCTAAAAGAAGAAGTAATTACATATTATACGTGTTTTGCTCAAATGAAATAATAAAAATATTAAAGTTAGACATTTTTTTATTTCTTTGATTTTTCGAAATCATTAATATTTATTTAATCATTATTCAAAATTTAAAACGATTCTATTTTAGAATTATGTCTGTGACGTTTAATACATGGCAGTTTGATTTAAAATATGACATGTTGTATTATGTCATAGGCGCAGCAAACGATGACGAAACGGAATGGATATCCCCGCCACAATTTGCAAGACCTTGTATTCCAAGAGAGATCCAACCTATCTATTATACAAAACCAGACAGTGATCATGTAGTAATCAACTGGACAAAACCAATAGCTACAGACAGAGATGGTGGTTCACCAAGGTATTAATTCATATGGTCATCGCAGAGTCAAAATTTCTAACGACTCAAAGAGTTTAAGAAAGATTGTTATAAACTATTTAGTGCTATAGACGTAAAATAACGGCATATTACTCCATTGTCATAACATATCGAAGTTATTTTTGTTGAAAGTATACTATAAGGTCGATATTGTCTATCAAAAGTAAAGAAAGAAGAAATATCGATGTTTCAACATGTGAGATCAAAAACTCTTACATTTGTGTCTCTCCCAATTTAATGTATTGAAGTCGGTGTATAAAAATGATGAAATGCTCGACACAGCTTGCATTGTTTTATTTAATTTAAATCGCTAAATATATTGGCAGACTTCTTTTCCAAAGGTTTCCTTATCTTGTGTGACTGAATGATAAATCCAGAATATCTAAAGATACATATGGTCGAGACACCACATATAAGTTAATTAATTGGCAAGATTGCTCAAGTCAAGTTGCTATATGACCCTTCATTTTGTGCAATTTATCTCTTTGATAACATTTTGTAACAGTTATCACAGATGCAAATACACACAATTTGCCTGACAAGTTGATTATAGATCAGACAAGATGGCTTCACAAATATGTGTAAAAAATGCAATTGCTCTTTATTGAGAATAACATTGCAACCTTTCCATTTTTAGATTTTATCTAAAAAACGATTAAAGACGATCGCTGCAGTTTCTTGTATGAGAGATTGGGCAAATTTTTCCCAATAACAGAATTTGTTCAAACTTTGTATATGAATACAGTTTTATGTTAGAAACAGAAAAATTGAAAAAAGCATAAGTCACCGTGCTTGTTTTGGAATTCTATACCCTTAAAAATAAATTTTTCTTCAATTTGAATTTTAAATGACCCCTTAACAAGCATGGTGCCTTCAATTTTTATTTTTTTATCATGATTCTGTTTCTAACATGACACTGTGTTCATACAATGTATACAAAGTTGAACAAACTCTATCATTGGGAATTCTTTTACCAAAAACTGCCGCAACCGTCCTTTAATTGTAATGACTTTTTCCTTGAAACTCAACCAGTGTGATACAAGTAAAGGGAATTAATAACGGTGGGAACTTCACTGGCACACTTTTGGGAAAAACGCATACGATAGTGTACATTGCAACTGATACAGATGGACTGACAGACAATTGCGTATTTACCTTCACAGTCACAAGTAAGTAACTACTTTTGCAGTTCTAACTTTACAAACACTTCAGAGGTAAAATTCCATTTTTTGGCAAATATTCAGATACAATTTTGACATTCTATTAAGAATGTCCATATGTAATTGATAATACATTTAATTGTTCTGTTGAACTTTCAAGTAATAGACAAAAGATTATTTGATTTAATAACTCAATGTACTTCATTTTGTGAGTTGGTGTATTTTATAGTCCCTTCGTGTTCAAAGTTAGACACTGTTCTGAATGGACGCTACACCTGCACAAATGACACTGCTCCAGGCAGTGTTTGCACTTTTGAATGCCATGAAGGATTCATGATTTCTGGAACCGGAAATGAAGTTTATGCAACCTGTGGATATTTTCCACAAACGAGAGAGTTTCCTATTTGGAAAAACGTTCAGCAGTGCAAGCGTATGATGTTTTCATTTTCAGTTTGGATTTTTTGAAATCTTCTGTTTTGTTTATATCAAATAAATAGTGAAGATCCTTTTTACTAAATGAAACATTTGCAAAATATATGTTATTTAATTTCACAGCAACACTCTACTATTTATTGAAATGTTCTACATACTTTAACAGTGAACACTATGAAACCTTTTGTGTTTGTTTTATTCATTTCACTTATACCTGTTTCTATCAAACAATCAGGTTTTACTATTGTTAAAGATCATAATGCACAAACTGCATGTGCAGTTACTTGAAATGATAAAAATGAAATAAGTACTGCTACTAAAAATATTATTTGATTTTGATGTAGCATCATTTATTTGTATCCAGGGATCGAATGTGGTATTCCGGCTGTCCCTGAAAAGGCAATGTTGACTTGTACGAATAATGAGAAAACTTACCAAACGGTCTGTAATATCGATTGTTATCACGGATATTCAGCAAGTGGGCCAACGAACATTATTTGTCAAGCTAATGGATACTGGTCGAAGGCCGCTGTTTGTATCGGTATGTATTCCACTTAGTTATCTAATTTAAAAAGTAACCATGTCTACGAGAGAAAATCATTTTAGAGCTTTGAATTAGGCAGTAAGTTCCATCTAAGACGGCAAACGAACCAGCGCCATATTAATTTTATTTTAAATTCAAAATCATTAAAACGTTTAAAGTCAATGTTAATTTCACTATTTATTACTATCTATGAGACTACTAGTATTTAATTCCTTTGTTTCTATCTAGAACGAAAGTCATGTTGATTTTCTACTACCCGAGAAGAAAGTACAATAATATTCAAAAGGCTGTTTGATGAATAAATATTTAATTCTGATAATCAGCAGTGTGTAAATGGCCGTAACACTACTACAATGGTCGCGTTAGAGTGTGTTGGAAATGACTTCATGGCTTCCATTCCACATAAACGTATATATATTTGCCGTAATTGTCTGTTCTTTAGTGGTTGTGATTTGTTCATTTGCATTATATCTAACTCTCTAATTTTCCACGTGTATTTCTAAATGCCAAATAAATTGACTGTAACATCCTTGTGAATTGATGTCAGTTAAATTCCATGTTATTCCAAATGTCTATGTATTTTATTTTACATTGATATCAACTATCACAACAGCAATCTTTAAGTGCCGTGTGGCGCCCCGTACGTAGATTCAGTGTTGTTATATTTTCTGGCCTATTTGGATCATTAAGTCCATTCGACACGTGTTTAATAAGCTGAAGCTAGGGGCTGTGAGAGATGTTGCACATTTTATTACCTCTCATGAACAGACTCAATCAAACCGCGTCTACTATTGTTATTCTTCGTTGCTTTCTTTGCTTCCAAAGGA
The DNA here is from genome assembly GCF_021730395.1 of Mercenaria mercenaria. Lineage (NCBI taxonomy): Eukaryota > Metazoa > Mollusca > Bivalvia > Venerida > Veneridae > Mercenaria > Mercenaria mercenaria. Next base: position 37,224 of record NW_026463375.1, read on the forward strand.
TCTTTTTACATATTTTATTTTGTATAAGCTATACTTTCTAAAATTCAAAATTTATTAGTTCGAAATAGACAAGTTTCTGTTTTATTTCCGTCAGATTTTGATTGGGTTAAAGCAGAAAACAAAGATGCCGTTTTTCCACATACACTATGTAGTTCGTTTCAGATCCTTACAATGCAAATGACCTGTTTGCGGGTGTTGCTCTGACTATGGTTGCGGTGCTCAGTGCTTCAAGGAAGGCTAGTGTTACTTTTATTTTTCAGGACATATACCCGAGATAAGAGAATGCTCGCCTTCTTTATGTAATGGCCACACATGTTTACTGAACGACAACGGCACTTTTTCCTGCGATTGTTCTTTCGGATGGACCGGGCCCTATTGCGAGGATTCACCAGATATGTGTGTAGAGAATATTTGTATGAATGGAGCCGAATGCAATAGTCTTAATAAAAGTTACACTTGCATCTGTCAGTCAGGATATTCTGGCTCCCTATGCCAAGTGTCCCCAGGTTTGCATATGTTCATGTTCATCAAATAAAAAATACTGATGATTTAGTAATTTCCCTATTAAGGCAACATGTGCTGTAAACATTTCTCCAAACAAATGTTTTGAAACAAATATAAGGTCGCGGTATTCATAGTGTTTAAGCAGGGAAATCCAAGTGTTATTTGTAGTTCTAAACGAGTGGTTTTCCAAAAAAGATTTTAATGCCTTAATCAAACCAAATATATGCGAGATATACCAGGAAAGTCGTTACAATACGCGGAACAGTCACATACACACGTATTATTTGCTATTTAAATAAAACATGATTGATAATGATTTTATTTTGCGCCAGCCAAACCCCTTGTCAGAAAGGACTCAACACCTTAATTACGCCATCACCGAATCTGAATATGTGGGTAGAGTTTATTTTAGCAAATTTAGAGTTGGCGTTAATGAATGAGCAGACCTGTATAGTTATAATACTCAAACTTCCGGTTTAAATATATTTATTGTTACTTGTAACTCAGCGCAATAATAGCATGTACGTGTTACATGTGGATATATTCTCGACTGGACGATTTACAACTATTTTCGCGACGTTAAAACTATATATCCTGACAAAGACATTTCCGTTTTCATGAAAGAATATTATATATCCTTTGAAGTTTTTAAAATGACATGCTACGAAGATCACTAGCAATTCTTTGTATCCACAAACAAATGATTTTCTTTTCTAATCGTATTAGGTAGTTTGTAATGAATACTTTACAAAGACAGTTCAACAGGTCTCTCCCAAGATTCAATTAATATCATTTCGAATTCTGGCATCCTTTATAAAAATGTTTAAAGTATGTCATATTATCATTTTAGCTGATGGAAATTGGTCAGATTGGTCAATATGGTCGAAATGCTCTGTTTCATGTGGTTCTGGTGTACGTTTGCGACAAAGATCATGTGACAATCCACCGCCGGACGAACATGGCAAAGTCTGCCAAGGATCAAATACTGAAAATTCTGACTGCGAAAACGACAGATGCGAAGGTAGCATCGCCTTCTCTGATCAGAGCTAAATGCCCTCATAGTGAAAGAATAAAATTGACGTGGCTTGCTGTTTTAATTGTTGAATACGTCTTAAATTACTGTAAAGTTAATGTCATAATTCCCAGAATTTTAATCCTTGTTTAGTCATATGCAGAGAAATATTTCAACATTTGGTATTTTGCCATACATGCAGTAAGTATAAATTCAATTTTTGACATTACCATTTCTCAGCTATTAAGAATCATGTCTATTAATTGCTTATTTGAAGCTGTTCGTTTCTTGATTTATATGATTAATTCTGATACCACTTTAACAAAATTGTTTTATGAGATAATAAATGCACCGACATAACAATTTTGTTTAAGACAAAGAATATACTCAACGATTAGTCAACAGAAAGTCAATTTTAAAACTACATTTATTACGGTTTGTACGGTTTATGAGGAATTTCGTTTTTGTATTATCATTTAATATCATAGCTGTCTGAATGATTCGTATAGTTGTATGATATTTTGTACTAGATTAAGAAAACAAATATACTCTTATCCGAGAAATGGATTCCGTTTTCCTTGATGAATTCTGTATAGATGATATAAAGGTTGAAAAGAAGATTTTCGCTTCTGTCAATCTTCTTCAATTATTTTCAGAGTGTCCCACTCTCAATATAAATGAATCATTAACGTTTCATGAATGTACGACTGACACTGATACGGGGCTTAAAACATGTGAAATTTCCTGCAAAAATGGAACAATACAGCTAGACGGATTTCGGACACTAAGATGTGGTCATGGAACAAATTATTACTGGGCACCAGCAAATGTGCCAGTTCTATGTCTGGGTAAATATCCCGTTTGATTTTCGCAGTACGGCATTTTATATAAAATCTGGTTTATGAATGCAAAACTGACCTAAAACCTAAAGTGTAATATCTTTGAGATATTGACATTATGATAGTAACTGTTAAACATAAGTACCCATATGTTCAGAACAAGTTACTGTAAAGCTAGAATCATACTGCCCCTGGTTGGGATTGCGGATGAATTCAGGATTCCCATCCCCGAATTGCTCCGGAATGAAAAATGGGTTTTGCAAAGCTTTTACGCTAAACATCTCTAAATCAATCGTAACAGAACATTAATTAATCTTATTAGAACCGGAATAAAACCGTAATAGCTCGTATTATTTCACCACAGTGAGTGTCTTCCGGACTGTCACGATCTTTTATGATCTGTTACGATATTTTTCAGAACTGTAACGGATTTATTTCAGATTCCTTAAGGATATATTATCCGTGGCAAAATTTTGAGCATGTTCAAAACTTTGCACCCTTGTCCCCGGATGCCTCCAATTTCTGATGCCTTACGAAATTTAGTAAGGAGTTGTCTTGATGCGTTACGGGTGCTATACGGAACTCATTTGCAAGTCCATCAGGGGCTGTGTGAATGTAGCTTAAAGTAGCAATAGAATAGTTTATAAACAGTGTCCAATAACACGGCTTTAAGATAGATATGAAATTCTTTTATTTTTTGTTTTGTAATATACCATACTTCATAAAAAATAGCCTCGGTTCGGAATTCTCAGAGCCTATAGATAAAGTATCTCAGAAAATGATGAAAACATTGTATGAAAATCACTGTATCAATTCTATTTTTCCTTATGTTAGTTAACTTGTGAAAGCATGTAACCGTGTTGTTGCTATTATAGTAAATAGTGACCAGTTGTTTATGTCTTTTGCTTTTGTTGACTTTATAGCACACTCACATACTGTTAGGTCATATGAGGACTTTTAAGTATTTTACGGAGGGTGTGGACCACTGGTATCCCTCCAGGCATTATTTCGAACCCACTACAGCGAGGAAGCAAGTTATTCGAAGTAAGCGACCTTAATCACTCGAACACGGAGGCGCGTTAAGGGATCAGTGTCACAAGTCCAACGAAAATATGGTAATACTATGCTGCCAGGGGAGAAATAATGTCATTTCCCTGAAGGAACATTCTGTTTAAAATTCAGAAAAAAGATCTGATAGGAACAGCTACGTCGGAAGAACGTAGCCCTGTCTTACTAAGACGCCGTCGTAGCGTATGATGTTACTGATGAAAATATGGCATAAGTAAAATATAGAATGAACAAGGACAAACTAAACAAATAACGGGACAAACCATCGAACAGTGTTAGAATAATTAATGTGTAATTTAATTCATTCTTTGTATTATACTATGCTGTGACATTTTCTTTAAGTTCCAAAGATACCAGAAGTATATGAGCTTGAAAGTGAAATAATGTATAGCTCAAGCATACCCATAGAACAACAGCCTGAAGTTGAAGACCATGTCAGGAAAAATATCAATGACACGAGTTGCATTCAGTCAGGTTATTGTAACACGACCATGACTTTTATACCGAACCAAGTTAGTGATTACACAGAAACAAAGTTGATTTTAACCTTCCTCAGATACCTCGACTACATTGTGAACAGTAGTGGAATCATGGATCAATTTGGTGAGCATGAGTCCTTCAACTTATTAGAAAAATGCATATTTAAAATTTGTAAACATTATTTTATAAGACTGGGTTGACAGATTGTAGAAAAGCAACCTTAAGTTATTGCTACATAACAACATGATAAAAGTGTGTGTTTTCGGGTTTTACGTCTTTTTCAACAATTTTCAGTCATATAAACAACGTTGTCTACTTGTAGCAGTGAGCACAGTGCCCAACTTTATAGTGCTGCCACACTGGAATATCACGCCGTTGACACGGCACATGATATCCTACCCAGTCACATTAAACTGATCTAGTCCTAGTAAATGACCTCTTAATGCTTAGCTCCAAACGAGAATAGCTATCACTGATATTATACGTATCTATATTCACATATCCTATCTATAAGTAAATTTAATTTCACAATTACTACAATAACTACGTGCTACTAGTTACTTTCTGTTTAATACTGCTTATACATACGACAAACATAATTACCAGTACGCCTTCTATTTATTTATTTATTTTTATTAAATTTTCTTCAAAGTATGTTATACCTAACTCTTTAACGTATGCTGTATGCTGTATAAATTAATGAAATAAAAATGTATGTGCTGACGGCAAACTTTTAGTGAAAAGACGCTGTACCGTAAGATGATCAAACACCATAGGACAATACTACGCCGTTTACGCAACATGAAAATCACTTGAATATGTAATATTTTTAAATACTGGTTAATTCAAAGAATAAGAATGTTTAAACTGTGTCACGATTTTTTATGCATATTTATTGTTTAAAAGATAAATAAATATTGGCCTGTCTACATCAAATAGTTTTCAATACGAACTTTATGATTGATAGTCACGCTTCATGTATAACAATAACAATAACAACAACAAATTACCTTAGATAACAATACACATTTGGAGAGTCTCCCTGGTCCTAGGAACAGTGTTTTGTTGCGTATAAGTGTTAGTTTAACTTCGTTATGTATTCCGAGCAATGAAAAATATTTTCAAAAGCAGACTGCACTTTTCCCGAACTCAGAATTAGTTTGTGAGGTAGAATATTCGCAACGCATGGTCAACTTGTGAAATATATTTTCACTAATAACAGCACTTTTCGGTTGTATAACTTAACGAAAAAATGAATAGCAAATATAGAGAAAATAAACAACTGAAAAAAATCATGATGTTATACAAACACTTGCAAAAATGTATTATTTACTATTTGTAAGGAAGAAACTTCTTTATACAGTATGCATATTTAAAAGATTCATTCTCTTATATGTTTAGTATTTCTACGTACTTACAGTCCTCGATGAATTACAGAAGGCGATTTCAGATCTTGAATCAACAGCTGAATATCTAATGAATTACACCGAAAATGTCTTCAATGTTAATACTAACGATGGCCTCATACAAGCAGACGAATCGTCCCTTCATCAACAATGCTTTACCATCTGCACTGAAGGACACATTTCTGTGAATGGAGTTTGCGGTGGGTTTTAGATTTATGTGTTATAATCATAGTGCAGTTTCCTTGAGTTTAGAGTCAGGCTGATGCAAAAAAGTAAGTCTTTTCTAGCTATTCATTGTGTAGAGGAAAACCCTTCTAGTAATTTGCTGGCATAGATGGGCACCTGGGTCCAACCACCAACCTTCCGTGAAGTTGGAAGGCTTCTCGCATGAAGAATTCTACATCCCAAGCAAGATTTTGAGCCAACATCAGTGAGGGGCAAGTGTTTCGATGCCAGCGACCAAAACCACTTGGCCTCGAAGACCAGTATATTTGATAAGGATTATTTTTGTATTATTTTCAGACTGAGTTATTTTAGGATTATCTCTATGCTAGGATGGTATTGCCTTTTCTAATAATAAACCTTGCTCTTCCGTTCTATAGAAAACAAATGTAACGTATAATCATGCAAAAGCTCAGTAGAAGAAGAACATTACACTTCTTTGACCTTTTTCTGTCTTTCATTACTTGTTTCAGTTGAATGTCCAGCCGGTACATACATAAGAAGCAACAAGTGTGAGTTCTGTCCGAAAGGAACTTTTCAAATGTTAGCAGGACAAACAGCATGTATTGATTGTCCACTACTAGGTCATACAACTCGAACTATTGGATCGTTTGATGAAGAGCAATGTTTCGGTACGGTTTTCTACACACAATGTATCAATATATTTTTATATTTAAGTTATACCCATTCCTTTGTAAAAAATACAAGGTATATCATAGCTATGTATGTAACCTGCCTAATTTTAAACAGTGCGTTATAAAAACAAAAAGATATATATGTATCAAGATATGGATGTCAGCAAAACAAATCATTCAGAAATCTTTAAAAAAATTGAGAGTGAATATTTATTCATTTTCAGTGTAAGATCGAAATAAAATCCATTGAGTGTACGTGAAAATGATAGTGTTCATTTCACTTAGACTGTAGTTTTCGTGGAAACATTCCAACTCATTTTTGGCATCACTAGTAAGCTACTTGGCTTTAAACATTGAGACTTTTCATTTAAAGGCACTCGCTACAGTTTTTCCAGACGGGTCGATATTTACCCCAACACCGTGCCAATTTGGTTTCGATGTAGCTCACTGCAGACTTGGTGCGGTCTTCTGCGCATGCCCGGAAGTGATTATCTAATGTCGCGTACGGCAAATTATTGTATGTTCGCATGCATTTAATGTACAAAATGTTTAATATACTGACTAAAGGTAAGGGTAATTATAACCATGGTTACAAAATATATAATTTAAAGTACTTTTAGTTCAAATTGCTTCAATCCGACATATACTGGAGTCTGTTATTTATTACCAGCGTTCAAACTCTGCATTGAGTCACAGCTGTTTTTAATCCCGTACCGTACCCGTACCGTACATTCGTAAACTACAGGTTTTGTTAAAAAAAGGGCGGAAACTTTCATCGTTCTATGCCATCAAAATGCTTCAGAAACACCTTAAAATCCGCTTATTAAGAAATCTGCCGTTTGATAATTATATATATATATTTCTAAGTCATTTGCTCAATGTAATTGTAATTTGATTTAAGCGAAATCTAATATGGTGACCTTTCAATTTTCTTTTTGTTTTAGATTAGGTAGACATAACCAAAGGTATGTGCAGAGTTTGATTAAATTCTATTATGTGAAACTCGATAAAATAGCAGAAGTACCAACTTAAAACTGACAAAATATGCAAAAATAGCCCTTGGGTCTGCTGAACAAGTATTCCTTTCTTTACAAAATCATGTTCTTTTGATTTCTCTGAGAATGTTTCAAATAGATATATTGTTTTCCGTTATAGAAATGCTTAGATAATCAAATTTATGCTGATTATTGTACTTTACTGAAAGATATTTTAGGATTACAGAAATTTTGAAAAATGTTTAAAATAGCACCATATCTAGGGGCAAATTAAATTGAAACAAAGCTGGTGACCTAGTATTTTTATTTCATTTTTCAATACATCTTAACATGATCTTTTAATACATAACATTTCATCAAAATCTATTATTGAGAAAAAAAATACGAAACTGTAGCGAGCGTCTTTAACACATTATTGTTCTCCCAATGCTACAAAAGCCTTCTGCGCCTGTCCGAAACTTTACAGTTGAATATATGATAAATAAATCAAACTAGAAGTCTGGCTCAATTTTTCAGACTGTGTTTGTCCGTTCTTTATTCCGTCAGTCCGCCCGTCACACTTCGTGACCGGTCCATAATTGTGCAATTCATCAAGAGATTTTGAAACTATTGGTAAAACATCTTTTCCATAATGAGACGACGTGACATGTGCAAGACACAGACCCCTAGCTCCAAGGTCAATGTCACAGTTAGAGAACAAATGTTAAAAGGGTCTAACTTCAATTTTTAGAACTACTGTCCTTTGTTGTAACTATAAATAGTATATTGTAACCTTTTTCTGGCCGTAGGGAAGAATTGAGACTCAGTCCACTTTTCTGTTGTACAACATGCACGTTGCATCTATTATCAGGTGTATTGTGATATATCTGTACCTGGTAAGCAGTTTTGCGTGGACTTATACTATATAGAATTTGTTTACGATTTACTTCACTTTATTGCTATTATAAATAATTGTCTGAAAAAAGCCATATGCAAATGCAGGTGCTAGTGAAAAGAAGTTTGTTATGACGGACATATATGTTGTTCTTCTGGTACTCTTGTTTATTTCTTCTTACAAATGTAAAAATAGAATCACATTAAATCTTTAAAATACAGATATTGGCATTTGAAAGCATTCACCAATTATAGATTTCCAGGCATTCTCAAACTTCATAACCTCTTCATGAATGATATGATATATAGTTATGACTTATTTACATTGTTAGTTTGTTGCCCTATTACTTAGAATATGTCGTATTTGCATGCAATATGTTTTGTGAAAATTGTCCCTAGGCGAGGAATTATGGTAACTCGGTACAAATTCTTGTTGAGTCTAAAATCGCCGAATTCAACTTTTTTTAGAACAAAATGCTTGTTCCGGTACTTAGGTAGATTAATGTTATTTTAATAAAACCTGTCGCTTTTTATTTTTAAAATCTTGGGGGCCATATGCCTATATAAATCCTACGTACTCCAATGTCTACCTCTCTTCATTATACATATACCTATAGATCTATTATCAGAATGATTTTCACGCAGTTTATGTGGGAGAAAAAGGTAGGTCATTCTGTTGTTATGGGGCTTTAATGATTGTTATGCATTGTCTAGACTTGATTTTAAACCATTACAAAAGGCACTGTCTGAATTAATTTATGTTCACAACTATTTACTTAATCTGCACACTTAAATATAGGTACATATATGCCTTGCGCAGAAACAAAATGTTGTCTAAACTCAACTGAATAAATCAAGTATTGTGTATACTGTACATTAATTTATTACTATATTAAGACATTCATTCCAAACATTGTCTTGGCCTTATATATGTGATTGTCAGTTTGAAACTAGATGCTTTTATTTCTCATTATTTTGTGGAAATATGTATAATTACCACGGTGACCATGAAAACACAAAAAAAACACATTCAGGTCTTTAAGTTACTGCAGGAGTCTCTACTACATTTTAATTAATACATCATGCTAATAAAGTATGTGGAATGACCTGTGTGAGTTTTTAAATCTGACAATAAGACTTTAAGAAGAATTATGATGCAAACAACATCACTCAGCAACAACAGATGCACACAGTGATAAGTTATATGATTATTATAAGTGGCCTGGACATTTATAGAACGATAGAGTTTTCTGTTGTTTATGTAAGCTGCCTCTTGATTTTTCGGCGGAGAAGTTATTTGAACATGTGTGCCGTCAACACAACCAACAACGCCGGGAACTTGTCTTATTTGATTACATCCCTCTTGAATGTCCCTCTTTTGTCATCCGTCGTCAGAAATCTTATGTACTCGACTTTGAGAGAAAACAAAACGTCCGTCTTCCTGGTAAAAGTCAGGGACACAATGGCAATATCGACACCAAATGTGTCCCCTATTAACTGTAGAAAGCATCCAAATGCAAACAATCTTAGTGCGTGTGCAGTCAAAGAAAAAATCCGATTCGTCTTATGTTGACATCGATCCCTAATGGGATCCATCTTGTCCAAATGATCATATCCAATTATATAGCGTTATTATTATGGTTAAACTGTCCGTTATATCAAAGTAAAATCACCGAGTCTTATACAGTTTGAACCCATTTTGTCCGAAATGTGTACAACATATGCTTTTTAACGATAGATATATATATTCGATTTTCAGCGGAATGTCCACCAGGTACATATTTTAGTGAAACCAATTGCATCTTCTGTCCAAAAGGAACGTATCAATGGTTGGCGGAGCAAACAACATGTGTACAGTGCCCAATTGGTTACACAACTACAAATGTAGGGTCATTCAGTCATGAACAGTGTTTTCGTAAGTTATTAAAACTTTTATACATTTGTTTCAGTATATCACAGCTTTTATAATTAATGCTTTTCAGGGTAATCCGGATTTAGCTGACACAGGTGTGCGGAAAATTGTGTGTCAAAACGCTATGTAGTTACATTTTGAGACGGACCTGTCTATTAGCAACCTTAAAGTTAAAGCACAGATTAAATATATCGTCCACTTAGCATGATACACTGTTAGAGGCATTGATGGCATTCACCTGTGTGTCTGGCAATAAACTTAACATACAACATCTTTCATAGCAATATAAAAACATGTGGTGCGAAGTTACTTGATATTAATTTACACTTAGCTACACAGATGGTAGATTATAACACATTGTGCAATATACACCATAGAAAAAATACATGACTAATGGAGCCTTGACAACTGGAACAGGGATATGATTCATTCATTGCTTAGTAGATGATATTTATTTACCTGCCTCACTGCAGCGAAGACAATGTGAAATGCTCAAACAGATATAACCCTGTTCACTTTAGATACTCATGTTGAACTAGCAACTTGAAATTGACAATATGGGAGACCAACCCTTTATCGCGTACTACCACATAACTTACTGTATTATATGACTAGAACGCAGATGTATTTCTGCTTTTGTAGGCGAGTGCATTACTCAGATTATGTTTTTCATTATCATGGGGCTTTATGTAAGACGTCAAACGTTTAAGACCCATCAGTTGAAATAAATGCCCGAATGCTATGGCCTGTATACGTTTGCAACAGATTTCCTGCTTTAGACATTCTTGCCATAAAGCTATTCATTTTGTTTACTCCTACGGGAGGGTTTTCAAACCAGATTTCAGATTCAGAACACACTAATACTAGCTGTGGTCGATGAAATAACGTTTCACACTGTGGGTGCAACTTTGACAGATACTTAACAAAGCTTCTAAGTGGGAAGAAATCATCCACCGCTCCAAACATCATACATTCTTTCGCTTTCTCTCGACTGTCTAATCTGTGGCGCGTTTCACCCGCCAATTTTATACCATTGGTAACGCCTATATTTAACATCTTTTTCACAAATGATTCCTTTTGGAGTGTTTGCAAGCCTTCCCTGCCGCGTCGTCTAAAGTAAGCTTTTATTTCATACATCACTTTGTTTTACATTAAATTCGGCAATTTTGAGAATAATCGGGTCTATGAGATGACGGTTGATACCTGATCTTATACCAGCTTTTGCCGATCTGGAATGGTTTCAATTTTCCATGCTCTGAAGCCAAGCATTTATATAGGTTTGGTTTATAAAGAAACTCATTTTCGAACATTCAGAAAATTCAACAAAAGCCAGTTTCAGTTCATGAAATCGTTTTATGATTTATTGAAATTGTGATTTTTTTTCATACAGATTGAACAATGTTAGATTAAAAACACAAAATCTAACAGTAATTGAAAAAATATTGGTACATGCTGGACGACTCATGCATTTGAATGTCTATTTAAAGGCCAGTGTTTACATTAGGTGTGCATAACTTGGATCTACTGGTGTTTTGAAATAAATTCATTGTGTGTAATTAATGAGCATTATAGTTTGTTTGTATTTAAACATTTATCATAAATTCATTTTTATAAGCATTCCGGGCGCTTTCAGACGATGAGCAAAGGTGACCCATTAGTAGGAGTTTTGGCACAATTGATGGAAATAATTTATTCTATTATAAACTCGTGAACCTTTCATTTCATCAGTGTGATGAATAATATGAATGATTTGCTCATCGGGTTATAGGGACAGTAAAGATACTTTGTGTTAACTTACATTCATAGTTTGCAAGTATTAGTGTTTTGAAAATATATTCTGAGAATTGGCATTATTTTTCATACTAAAGAACAGTACAAGTCAAGTCAATGATACCTTTAAATAAAGTTATTCGCAAATTTAGTGCTGTAGTTAGTAGTTCTCTCAGTGTTCTGAGATTTCAAACTTAACTTGTTATATCTGACACAGAAACGATTATGTTTTGTGTGGCTGCCATAAGGCTGTGGATTCAGGCTCCAGAGTGTTGGCCCTAAACTTTTAACAGCAGTGTTAACAGCTTATTTCTATGTCATCCAGATCACCCTCGAGACAGTCTAAATCTCATCCAGACCAATCCCAGTGGTACTTTTAAAGAATTTATTCATTTCTTTGAATGTGTATGTGGACCTTTCGGAAACTTCAAAGATCTACACGCATCTATTTCTTATAGAATCCTTTTATTAGACAACATATTTCACAACCTGTCCAGCGATCAAAATACTTACCGAACTCTTGATACTACATAATCTGTCATGTTTGCATTGTAAAGTACGGATAGATAGGTTTTCTAGCTAGATGTAAGTTTCGCAGATGTACAAAAAGTAGATGTACGGCAAATACTAGAATATTTGCGTTTATTTAAAATTGTGTAAATCACGTTACATTTATTTATTCAATAACTGGAAGTTAGTACTATTTTACATTAGAATGAGACCTCATCGATGAAATATTTTACGATGTGAGAAATGCATCTTACGTGCGAATTAATATTAGTCAATAATTGTTTGTTTCAGAAAACGATGTCTTTGTATTACTGTCATTTAGCACCGACAAAAACTAGTACATATAGGCGACAAATAATGGAAACAAATGTAGAAATTATTATGTCACAACCATTGGGCTGTGAAATGTAACAGTACAGCAAATGGATAGTTTATTCAAAAATGAAGCAAAGGTGTTTTTGCCATGATTGTCTCTAGCTCTGGTGTTTCTCTCTGAGTTTTATAATGAAGTTAAGCCTCACTGATAGCCAGTCCAATTCTGCACCAGTGAAAACTAAACTTTGATAATTTCTGCCCTGTTGTTCCAAACAGTAATCCAAAGTACAACACGTTCTTTAGCATTTTATTCTACAGTCACCAACAGAAAAATACTGTTTATCTTTTTAATATGTGAATATCAATGTTAGGAACATGGAAAAGCAATTAATCTTTTTTAACACATATTTGTCTTTTTATTGTCAAGTAACAAAATTGCACTTGGGACACTTTGGCCCTTGTTGTCTTTAAACGTATTTAAGGCTTGTAACACAACAATGAAATATATGTATATACGTAAGAATGCCCTGTGAAAGAAATTCCATAAAAGCAATAGATATAGCGTGTTTAAACAAATGCTTTATGTGATGATGAACAACGAATTTATAGTTAAAGTTTTAAGGGTCACATTTCTTCCCGTTGCACTTTGGACAATTGTATCATATTTTAACTCTCATATTATCAGTTTTACGGGCACTTAAACTTTGCATCAATATTTAGACTACCGAGATCTTCAATAAATGTTTAACAGGCTACAGTATTTCATTGGACTGAATTTGAAGAACATGCCTCTTTTTTATCATTATACTTTATCAAAGATTCATATATAGCAACTAGTTTGGATCATTTTAGCATTTGCAGTAGTGTTTCGCCAACACGTGAACATTTAAGAAATAATAAGTTCCCAAGTGTGATTTATCGTAGAATAACCCGTGTTTTGAGTTCTAATGCGTAACAATATATTATCACGAAGGCCGTAGGCCAGAGTGCTATATTGTTTCGCATAAGAACGAAAAAATAAGGTTATTCTACGATAAATTACACACACTTGGGAACTTGTTATTTCGATTCTAACACGACATGCAAGTATCAACAGTGTTAGAAAAAAATGGTAACTACTTTTTACGGCCGTGCTACGCACCTTGATCGGATGACGTCATTGCACGCGAGTGGTTTATTGCAGAATAACCCGAGATAGATTTTGCTCTACATGTATGTAGGTAATTCGTTGGTTGTTGCTAAATACTTAGAATGGGTCAGTGTGACCATTGATGTATCAGCTATTTCAAAATGTTTATGAGACAAAGATTGCTTGATTCTATAAGAGGGAATGACAGGCAAAACCCACTTTTAAACGCACAATTTGATTGTGTGTACACGTCTAACCAATACTTTGCTCTTTGTGTTGTGTTACATGATCCTTATTACGGACCGTTGATTAACTATTGATAAATCGTTTAAAATGTAATCAATTTTGTACATAATTTACTCATTTTCAAGTACATTTTCAAGAAACTGTGTATTGTAGAATTTCTTTAATTCACATGTATACTGAAACGGGAAATATAATTGTTCTATGCGCTCTTGGTGGTGTAGCTTTAATATAATTTAACAACTACATGTGTATATTATATATTTCGAAGTAATTGGAAGTAGCCCTATACAATTTTGTTTAGTTCTGCCTTCTTGTTTACAGTGAACGAGAACGAAAAATCTGGAAACGCAAAAACTGGGATAATAGGTACGTTTTCTGTATCATTAACATATTGCAAAACATTTTCATAATGATTGTTTTAACTGATGCGTGTCCGCGCTAATATTCACCAAATATGTTCCAGTTATTGTTGCTGTGTCCAATTCATTGTGAACGAATTATTACGCCTACGTAAACTTGTCCCAGAACCTAAAACATACCTAGAAGTTCAAAAAACAGTACCATTTGGAAACTACTACAGACTTCAGGTAGTTTGTGACATATTAAACTAGAAATGATTGTTTGTTCAATGTGTAGAATAGCAATATGATTCATTTACAGACAATACATCTACTGTCGAAGAAAACTGGTCATTACTGCTCCTGAAAACAGTTAATGAGGACCGGAATGTGAAGTCTTCACGACAACGACCTTACTAAATAATTAACACACCGGTTCGTCTGGATGTTGTCTCTAAAATACTAGCATATGAGTTTTATATACAAATTAAAGCGGTCAAAGGTCGTTTAAACTGATATTTTCGCATAGTTTTGCTGTAGTGATGCAATGATTCATGAATACGTTTGCATTATACTTGATGCATATTACATGTAATAGCCGCCGGTTTCTCTTTGCCACGCCGGTATTTGGCAAATTCAGCCCGTATTTATACGAGCTTTGCAAAAATGAAATTTGCCTTAAATTGTTACCTTAACCCACTTATTTTTAAGTTAGTATATTTCGATATAATATCATCACTAGTTTTTTGTAAGTAAGTACGAAAAAATTGCATTTGCCACGGCAAATCCGAGCAATTAATATGGAACATCATAATTATACCTATATATACGTTAGGAAATAGTTAAAATCTTATTTTAAGAAAAACGATAACAATTGCCATGGCAATTTTGTCCTACCAAAATAATGAATTTTCTTGCCGTTTTGCCATGGCAAAATTGGTTCTACCATGGCAAATGCAATTTTCTCGGACTTATTTACAAAAAAGTAGTAATGATATTATATCAAAACATGAATTTGCCAAATACCCGCGTGGCAAAAAAGAAACCGGTGGCTATTATGTACAGTTTTAAAAGATCATACGCTTGTTATCCAATTAACGATAGACTCAAAACGCATTGCATAATCATAGGTAAGAGCTCAAGGCCACATGGTTTATATACTGAACTAAAGAAGATAACCGTGGCTACGTTTTTACTATAAATACATTTTTAAAATTAAGCAAACCTAAAGACAAACGTGTTGTTAACAACAGAATAAAATTTCAAATACTATGAAATTACGCAAACATATAATTGTGTTCGTTTAACTACCTCGCCTCGTATGCTTTAAAGAAACATCTTCAAATGTATAAACCATTAAACATCATTTTCAGTTGGTCCATTCAATAATGTTGTCTAAATTGCTGGAAAGCAGCTTTTGTAATGCAACTCAACAAAATTGTCTAGCGTGATCTTTCTTCAAACAATAGACAAATGTAGGGGTGTACTATATGAATTGCGACAAAACAAAACAAGTGAATGAAGTATTGCCATGCAATACAAAGTCCCCTACTGGAAGGCACCTAATTTTCTCTACTGCAGTATAACATAATGAACTGATATCTGTCAATGATGTATAAACAATATTGTACTATATATACAATATGTTATAACAAAACACTTGGATTAAAATTTATATATATAAAAACCTGCAGTTGTTTTCATATTGAATTTTTTTGGCTGATTATAAAAATGTTATCATGTAAGTTATTTATAGTAACAACAAAGGGAAATTAATCTTTAAAAAAAAAAAAAAAAAAAAAAAAAAAAAAAATCTATATAATACAAGTCCACAAGAAATTTTTACCAGGTAGAGATAGGTCAAAATACACCTAAAATTGGATGTAACATGCATGCTGTACCACAGAAAAGTGGTCTTGATTTTTCTCTACCGCCAGTAATAAAAAAGTTACAATAAAATCTATTTATAGTAAAAACAAGGGTGCCTCATGGTGGTGAACATTTGGTCCAAGTTATATCAAAATCCCTCCATGCATGAAGAAGAAATGTCCCGTACAAAGTCATTCTTGAATTTGACCTTTGACCTCTAAATACGACCTTGACCTTAGACCTAGGGACCTGGTTCTTGCGCATGACATGTTGTCTCATCCAGGGGAATATTTGTGCCAACTGATATCTAAATCCTGCTTTGCATGACAAAGTTATAGACCGGACAGGAAGAAAATCCTCTTGACCTTTGATCTCAAAGTGTGACCTTGACATTTAAGCTAGGGTATTGGGTGTTGCGCATGACACGTCGTCTCATCATGGGAAACATTTTTGCCAAGTAATATTGTAATCCCTTGATGGATGACAGAGTTCTGGATCGGACAGGGCAAAAACCTTATTGACCTTTGACCTCCAATTGTGACCTTGACCTTTGAGCTAAGGGTCTGGGCTTTGCGCATGACATGTTGTCTCATCATGGGGAACATTTGTGCCAAGTAATATTAAAATCCCTTCATGGATGGCAGAGTTATGGACGGGACAGGAAAAAAAACTCTGTTGACCTTTGACCCCCAATTGTGACCTTGACCTTTGAGCTAGGGGTCTGGGATTTGCGCATGACACGTCGTCTCATCATGGGGAACACTTGTGCTAAGTGATATTAAAATTCCTTAATGAATGTCAGAGTTATGGACCGGACACGAAACAGACCCTGTTCATGCTATGTTAACATTTGACTGCTAAGTGTGACCTTGACCTTTGAGCTAGGGGTCTGAAAGTTGTGCATGACACATCGTCTTATTATGAGGTACATTTGTGCCAAGTAATATTAAAATCCCTTCATAGATGGGAAAGTTATGGACCGGACAGGAAAAAAGCCTTGTTGACCTTTGACCTCCAATTGTGACCTTGACCTTTAAACTAGGGGTCCAGGTTTTGCGCATGACACGTCGTCTCCTCATGGGGAACATTTGTGCCAAGTAATATTAAAATCTCTTCATGGATGGGAGAGTTATGGACCGGACAGGAAAAAAGCCCTGTTGACCTTTGACCTCCAATTGTGACCTTGACCTTTGAGCTAGGGGTCCGGGATTTGCGCATGACACATCATCTCATCATGGGGAACATTTGTGCCAAGTAATACTAAAATCCCTTCAAGGATGGGAGAGTTGTGGACCGGACAGGAAAAAAGCCCTGTTGACCTTTGACCTCCAATTGTGACCTTGACCTTTGAGCTAGAGGTCCGGGTTTTGCGCATGACACGTCGTCTCATCATGGGGAACATTTGTGCCAAGTAATATTAAAATCCCTTCATGGATGGCAGAGTTATGGACCGGACACGAAATTGCGGACGGACGGACGGACAGACGGACGGACAGACGGAATGACGGAAAAGTGCATTCCTATAGTCCCCGAAACTGGTTTTCAACCAGTAGGGGACTAATAAATGACGTTTTATACCAAAGGTTTGAAAGTTATCTTAAATCCAGAAGTCAGAAAGTCTTTGTTGATTGCTCGTTTCCTGATGTTTAATATATTAAGGGTCTGTGTTGTTAGGCCCTTTTTTCATGATATATGTACAGTAAATTATATAGCCGAAAGTCTTGAAAGTTTAACACACCATTTTGCTGATGACAGTACCTTATTTGTAAGCAGCTGAGCTCCAATTTTATATAATTAACTCTTAATGAAGACCCAAAAAAGAAAACAGAGAAGGCCAAACAGTGGTTAGTAACCCTAAGAAGACGTATTAAGTTCTTTTCTGCTCTCTATTTTAATAATCCCAAACCTACTTTGTATTTTGATAAAGTTCAGTTAAGTTTTACTCAGCACCACAAACATATTAGTCTAACATTAAGTGTGGACCTTACTTAGCATGAACATGTTTCAACTATACTGAAATTTGCCTCAAAAGTATGTTGATCAATGCGCTTGTTCGAATTAATCCGAAAAACTTGAAACAAAATTTACATTTGATGCAGGCGAGCTAAAATGGTAAACTTTTGCATGCTTCTACCCGTCCTCCCCTTGGCTTGGTAGCATCGAATATTTTTAAACCTTATTCGATGAGACGCAATAATGACATCTGAAAATTCTGTAACTTTGAGAAAAAGTTATATTTATGCAAACTTGACATTTTAGAGTTCCCAGTTCTTCGCGGGTCGTTTTTGTGGTGTCTCAAGCTCTAACATCGGGCACCAAGATCAATCACTAATGTATTCAAGAAATCCCGTCCGGGTTTAATATTATGAATATCAAAGATCTGATTAATAAGTAGAACACAAGCAACAAAAGATTACTCACAAGATCTTGTTATAAACACATTAGTAAATCAGGCACTGTGTTGCATGTATATCCTAATTATGCACATTGCTTCTGAGTAAAGCTATTGTATTTCATGTCAAGTATGTTAATGTGTTTGGGTTAAGTGTCGTTTTCAACAACATTTTAGTAAATTACTTGAAGCAGCGAGAACAATGCCCTACAATATATAGAACAAACTTAAATATCACGCAGTTGACCGGTGACATGATACCCCATCAAGTCACATTAATCTAACAACCGGTTGATCGGTCTTAGATTTATCCTCTTAATGCTAGTGCTGTTTGTTTTGAAAAAAGTCTGCCCCTTTTCATGTAACTGTATAACACGAAGGATCTAATTTGCATACTTGCATTAACTGTGACAATTATATTGGCAAACAGAATCTCATAACTTATATATAAAATTATGGACTTACAGACTGTCAAGGTTCATATTTAATAATGTTTTTATACAGCGTCTTTTTGATAATATTTCAGTCATATAAACGACGGTGACTACTTGTGGTAGTGTGATAGTGAGATTAGTGCTTAACTTTAAATCGCAATTTTACTGGAATATTAACAGACTACGATCTATGAGACATGATACCCCACCTAGTCACATTATACTGACTGGTGCTAGTACTACCCTCTAAATGCTGAGCGCTAAACTAGGAAGGTGAGCGTCCAGGGAGTGAATCCACGTCTTCCCGCACTCTAAGCGGACGCTCTACCTCTACGAAACCGATTTATTTTAATATATATTTAATGTCGAAATTACTTCTTATCTTACTGTTTTTCTTTATTATTTCAGTCGGAAGTGTTGTGGGAGTATGTGTCATTGCCTTTGTATTCGTGTTCATTTGTTTTCGTGCAAAGATAAGGTTGGTAAAACATTATTTTACTCAATGTGTTTATCATTGTACATGATATATTTGTGTCGTACAGTGCCATTAATCAAAAGTCTTACTATATTGAGTATATGCTGACACGCTTTACCTGTAACTTGAACCAGTAATGTGCGATTAGTATTTCATATCAACTTTAGCATTTAACCTGTGGAAATTCGTGAAGCCACGGAGGCCCCCTATGACAGATCAAATGTGCTTTTAGAAATTCAAAGCAACAGCAGGAACTTCTGACAGAAAGTCGATATCTTCGCTCAAGATTATTGAATTTGACAGGTGTTTCTAAGGTTTTACTGATACAGGATGACAGTACGTTTTTTATTTTGAACTGTGTGTTGTTCAGTCGCCAAATAGTATTGATTATTGCAGGCTAAGATGTGTAATATTGTATGTTACATTTATTTTCTATAGTCTTAAAGCGGCATGCCTCCAGATCGTTCGACAAAAAAATATATTTTTTTAGACATCTTGAAATAAATGCTATATTTCTTAAATACCCAACCTGGGTATAAAAAGGAGGTAATGGATGATGGGTGGTTTCCCTTGATTTTTAACACTTTTCAGCTCAGGGAAAGATTTTTAAAATATATGATGTATAATGGTGTTTTTAATCAGTGAAAAATATCATGCATGAAGCTAAATGACTTTTTTATCAGTCTAGATGAGAAACTTCAAAATCTATAAAGAAAAAAATTCTTATATTTTCAAAATAATATATGACAGCAATTCAAGTTTGAATTTAGGAGAGGAGCTTATTATACAAATAACCATGTGACCACATTGTTTGTAAACATAAGCAGTGTGGTCACATGACAGTCCATGCAATGTAAATATTCTTCATGCTATATGAAAATCATGCTATATGACTTACTTCAGAATTTTTTTTCTATTATCAGAATTACACGGAACTGGTTACATGTTTAAATGTGCGTTTATCCAGAAATACACACTTCAGCAATGTTACAGTGTCAGTAACACTATTTATAATGATAAATCCTCAACATGCTCAAATTAAGTAATTGCAAGTTTTGAATTTCTATTTATATACAGTACGTGAATATTAATTTAACGGGTTAGAGTTACCAACAGTGTCCAGTGTATGGTTGTCAAGGTTGATTAGGATACCGTTCCTATACTAAATTCCATACTCAATCTGGCATTATTTGTCATTGTACCTGAACAGTGCTTTCTTCGTTTTCCCCAAGCATTCTTGCCTTTTTCCTAAGATACTTTCTTTCACGCCAGGCGTTTCTACTTTCAAGCATTGACCTAAACGTTTTACATCTGATTTTTCTTGAAACATGATTAGTAGGTTTTGGCCTTGATCCCTTTCTCATCCAAGACTGCTCATTTGCAGTTACACATAGATAGTTAGAGTGTTTTTAAATAAAATCGTTCTGATAATTCTACAAGCAAACCATTTGGCATAGTGATTGTGTGATACCAAACATTTAATTTTTGATCGAGACCCCAACCTGAATATCAACATGGCGGCTGAAATTCAAGATGGCCGCCGGTTATATAAAGTTTCAGAAAAACACTTATGCAAGGGGCATTCAATGTTGGAAATGATTCAAAATGAAATTTTATATAATAATATTTATAACAAAGTTTTGAAATACAAATTTTTTAAAATATATTTCCAAAATGTCGGCGAAAATTCAAAATGGCCGCCAAAAATTGTCGAAAATTTGTATTCATTTGTATTTTCCGTGTTTTGGCATATAAACTGGTGTTAATTCAACATGTTATGGAATTTTATGAATACAAATGTGTTTCATGACTGCATGGTTTATATTTTAATTGGTTAATTTAACATCACTCCATCCACAAAGAACAATCTTCCACCAGTATTTTACTGAAATTTACATAAATTGACAAATCTATGTATTTTATTTATATTTATTCTTAATATAACGACAGATGAATTGATATCTCATAAAATTCAGATATGAGACACAACACTAATACACATTTTCAAATATCCAGTATACTGTTTATAGGCATAATCATGCATATGAAATCCAAATTTATACCTAAAATATTCCCAAACATGATTTAGTATAACAAGTGTTAAACTGTCTATGATTAGCACAATGAGAAAACAAACTTTATATTGGCAGAATATTAAAACTGATTACAACTGTTTTAACCTATGGCTATACAATTATAACATTTAAGCTTTGGAACAACATCGCAGATTTATAACCTATCACAAAGGCCATTGCATTTGCAAAGGGCTGTGCATGGCAAATTGGCTTTTACACATTTGCACCTCTCTCTACATCCATTTTCCTTATCGCATCTTTATTTCAACAACTCTTGGCATGATTTGGATGCAAGCATAAGGGTAGACCATACAGGTTGCCATGGTGAGTGAGGATTAGCTTCTTTTGTCCACCCATACTCAGCTGGAGAGGGTAATGTCGGCGATGGAGTAAGAGCCTGGCCCCAACACTAGCCTGCCTGGTAAACTACACGTTTAGTATGCTGAAATAGAGCATCAGAAGTAGGAGGTATGCATTCTATTGAGCGAGATTTACATGTAAACAGCTCCCGGCGAGCTTCATTTGTTGTTTCACACTCACTTGACCTGTCATACATTAGTACAACAAAGCGTTTAACAGCAGGGATGCAGCTTTCAATATCACCATCATTGGGCATATTGCTTAATTTTCTGAATCCCTGTACTGCCTCAGGAAAGGATGCTAAAGTGTTCCATGCTGTACGTTTGCCCATACCGGCAAATGCAGACACTTGGTCACAGCCAGTGAAAGCATGGAAGGCTGGCAATGCCCTAGCAATATCTTCTCCAATGTGTTTAACTAAGGCATGAATTGGTAAGTAACGTAGTGTTTTTCCGCTGCCAAACTCTATCCACAGTTCCTTAAGGCAACAATACTGAAACATTGCGATAGCTAATACCACAACATCAGTATCAACTGTTTTGATTGATGCTTTAGTCAAGCCAGATTTTCCAACATGAGCTGCGTGGAGGATCAATCTGGTGTCAGCTTCTTCATGTGTACATGGTGATATTGAACCTACATTTTTTATAGTTGCGGTACCAACAACATCAACGTCTTTTGTAGAGATAATACATTTCCCCTCCGGAACAGGTCTGGTACTACATTTGGTAGCCAAAAAGTGAAACAACTCACTTTTGTTGTCATTATTTCTTAAAAAGGCTTCCCAGTTTGATGGAATTGTCGTTTCAGGTGAAACACGTCTGCGAACTCCAACACCTCGTTTCTGACGTGTTCCTGCTTTCAAGCTGTTGGGAAGATATATATCCCAAACTACATCAACTCTTAGAACATTTACCAATTGCGAGAGTATATATGGCAGAAATATGTTTTCTGCGTAATCATCAAATGTTTTGCATTTCAGTGGTTTAAGCATGTTGATGATAGCTGCACCATCTATTAATATTGCTTCTACATTCGGTTTTTCATGAGATGGTTCGTTGCAGAGCTCTTCTAAGCTCTAAGCAGGGCATCAAGTCTGATTTCTTACCAGAGCGCAAGTCACCAAACTTTGAGAGCGATGGCGGATAACTGCTGTTTTCGTGAGGGAAAAACTAGTCAAGATTGCCTTTACGCACTTGACAGGAGACATACAGCTGCGAAAAGAGCGCACAGTTTTCTTTTAGAGAGGACACTGCAAGTTTCTGCTTAGAAGGTTTTCTCACTGGTGGACGACTAAATAGAGGTAGTTTATTTTGCTTTATTGTGTCCATTACTGATTTTGCGTGTTGTAAGCCTCTCATGCACAAAGGTATCATATTGATGTTTACCTAGTGCTTTCATGGATGTAATACTCTCTGCTACACTAGAATCAACAATGTCACGGGTGTCAAGAACAAGAAGGTCTTCAGACTTTTCTGCAAACGGATTACCTAAGTCCTGAATTACAGATTTAAGATCGTTCACTTGTTTTAGAAATGTGACTTGAGTGCCTTTTGTTTGTTCATGGTGCTTTGGTTTGCTTTCAGCCGTGGATGGAATACTGAGATCTTCAAATTCATTAAAAAGCCGAGCAATTTTTGGACCACATACCATCCATCGTAGTAGTTGTGAAGGATTTTCAAGTAACCCAACTGCTCCTCCATCATCCTTGATCAACTTGTTGTTTTGCTCATGTGCTTGGTCGAGTGGTATTGCAGAAAAACTGTTCAGTGTTTTTTTTTCAGGCAGAAATGAACCTTTTTCAAACTCCAGAGCAACATCTGGTGCATTTATTGTAAGTTGCTGCATATCCATGATATGCACAGGGATCAATCGAGCATAGTTATTATGATCAAGTGCAAAAAAGCATGGTACCAAAGCTAATAAGGAGTTAACATACAGCTGAAAATTTCCTTCTCTGAGTGATCGAACAAAGATGAGAATAGTAATCTCTATATTTAAAACTAAAGACCAGAACATAAACATTGGGCTTTCATTTTGTCTCATTTCACACCACCTTTCAAGACTCATTTCAGGACCTATTTGTTCCGTTGAGGATTCAACATATTCGTCATACTGTTGTTTCATTAGAGTGTACAGAGCGGCTGCTGTTATTTGATGAGCATGCCTTGTTCTCATGATGTTGGTAGCCTTAACAAACGCGTGGGCACTGCCAGGCGAAGCAATATTGGCTTGTGTCACTGCCGAACTCCAACCACTGTCCTGGAGCAAATCTCCAACAGTTTTCAGGGCTGCTAATTCTATGTGGAGACCACCGAACATAACAACAAACTTTTCTTCATCAAACATATTAGGCCATGTCCACTGTATTTGTTTCGCCAGTGCATATAATGGTTGATCTGCTGCCATGACTGGAACTTGTCCTGGTTTCAAATAACTTACAGTTTTCTTTACAATGTTCATGGAGTGCCGAATCATTGCAGCAGACTTTGATCTGAAAAGAGTGGTAGTAAGGCACTTATACCAATATCAGCTGTGGACAATGAAAGCCCTGCATCTGCAAGTCTTTGTGCATGGAATGCTGGCCATGATTGATTGGTATATTCCAAAACTTCATTTTCCTGACCAGAGTATACATGTTCTAACCACTCAGATAAAATAACTTATTGTCAACCATTTTTTATGTACAAAGTTTGAGTTGCCAGTTCGTGTTTAGGTACAAATCGTGAATTAATTTTTCAGACCATATTAAATTTTTATTACAACCAAAAAAATATTTCAACTACATTTTACTTTCTTTGATAAAGAAAAATGTTTCACTGTATAGATAATTTATAACAAGAAAGTCATGATAGTTCTATATCGCTCACCAGAGTTACCAGGCAGAGATTACAACGGTTTGCTCAGATGAGCTTAAAACAAACCTTTTTTCCATGTCTAATGCTTGTTGTATGTTGCTGTTGACTGCTACTGGCTTCCAAAGATTTGGGCAGTCGTTCTGGAGCTTTCCGGAAACAGGAGGGACTTTACTGTAATCATCAGGAAGTTCAACGATTTTGAACTTCGCAGATGTATTTGGTTCGCTCCATGAAGGATGACGTCGTTCTACACCAGTTTTAGTATACTCTCTATGCTGAAATATCGAGATACCCGTACCATGAAAAGATCCCTTAGCTGTCACAGAGGTGGGATTGTGATCAATGTTGTCCACTGCTGAAGTAGTAAAGATACCAGTTTTCAAAGTCAGAGGACATACTATACCCTCAAAGTCATAACACTCAGAAACATAGTTTCCAATGTTGGTTGATATTTCTAGTAACCTGTGATAGGAAATGCATACACCTAATGCATGGAACTTGTCAATTATGGATATCTTGCGCGTTTCTGCATGAATCAACATCCCTAAGTAAACTGCTAATGGCGTTTCCCTCCTTCTTGAATGCCTTGATTTGCAAGTGAGTGCATTTTTACTTTCAGAAACATTGTAAACAATTACTTGTGATACATTTAAGACTTTCTGGGATTCTTGCATTTGATGATCTGTGTTACAACCAATGCTTGGACCAGCAAGAATCATTTGCACTAAAAATGCAAGAGACTGAGGTATTGAATCTTTTGTTGTTGACATATTGAATGTACCATGGAATGGTTTTGTGGCATTATTTAGAATATCCCTACGGATAAGTTTAGCTGCTTTAGTCAACAAAACTCCTTCATCATCATAAGAAGAATCTGAGGCATTTTTAATCATGTCACCAATACTGTCATTGTGTACAAGTAAAACATCTCTTCCTTGTCGATGTGCCTCGAGATATGGTATTCGGGACAGGATTCGATCCTTTAAATGTGTTGAATTCACTTTACATACAGCATCTTTATGAAGACTATTGACTCTAGTAATACATAATTGTGACACATCAGATAGCTTGTGAACTGGAAACGCTTTAGATTCTGACTCATGATGGGCATCTTCTTTGTACGGAATGATTTCACCTAGAACTATTCCATGTGCCTGTGATTGATCTATATCAGAGACAGATACCTTGTTCAAAGCTGATGCCTTATAATACAATGCTGATAGACAATCAAGGTGGTATTGCGCTTCTTGTGATATCAAATCTCCAGAACTAAGCTTGGCAAGAAGTACAGTATCATCAACTTCAAGAGCACATTTTCTTATTTTTTGGTCAATTTCAAATGTGCTAACACTCCGTAGTTGGCCTTTGTCGCTGTTGTAAAAGAAACATCTATTTGCCACTTGAACTTCAGCATCACCACTATTTGAACAAGCTATCTTTTTTGGTGTTTCTTCGATAATGTTTGAATTACCTGAACATGACTTACGTTTTATGGCTCTTTCATATTTATAACAATAAATTTTATTTCTACATAGTTTGTGCCATTTTGCACTTCTGTCAGACAGCAGTTTAACAACTGTTTCAGTGCCACCTGTAAAGCAGTCATGCAGTTTAAAAGGACAAAGTCCTGATTTTGAGAACCTTACAATATCTTGCGCGATAGTTTCATAACCAATACATTTATCTATGCTCTTCTGTGTGCTATTAAATGGGAAGACCAATGCTTCACTAGATTTTTGCTGGCACAAAATACATTTTTCCCAGTCAATATCTCTAACATCTTTGTTGCCTGGCTTTATAGGAGTAAAAGTACATTCTGACTGTTTCACATTTATTTCATTTGATGACATTGTTAGTATTGTCAATTCTAGTCTACATTTTATATCATGTTAGTAATGTACACATTAACACTTCAACACCATGCACCCTACCTGAAATAAAAAGATATGTCTTTAAACCTTTATATTTAAAAAAATATCTGAGGAGGGGTATGATTTATTTTACTTAAATCTTCATCATTTTAAAATGTCTTACACAGAAAAATATCATTTGTATCATTCTCTGTGTAAAATCAATGAATACCTTTTATTTAAAAGTCATAATATCTTTGTTTACACTGAGCATCCGAATATTGCTGCATCCGGGTACTATTCATATTTATTTGACCTCATATAAATTTATATTTGGCTGTTGCAGATCATTACAATATTTGAAATGTGATTATGTTAGATGATTTGGCCAATTGACAATGCTAACATACAAAACAGTTTTATGATATGTCTTTTGCTCGTTGCTTTGATTTTCAAATTTAGCTACCAAGCTAAGCTTTTAATGGCACTTTTAATCAAAGGGTCGTTACCGTGGGAAAGTTATATTAAAGGGAAGTAACTTAATTTGATATATGATCATTTGTAAACGCTTCAGTGCATTTTTGCTGGTGCAAATGTTTACCAACAGAAGGTTTCATAACATAATAAACTATAAATAATGGATATTTCAGAATTAATATTTCATATGCAATCTCTCCATTATATTACATATTATTTATATCTATACTTTTGTAACTGACCAAGGCTTAATCTTGTACATGCCAAAAATATGTTAGTTATCAGTCATTTACTTTCAACATAAATTATGTCATAATATTTCAAAAACTGTATTTAAAGCATATATTAAAATTTCAGAAAATTTAGGTACATGCTGATTATCCTTTGAAAGAGGAATAATTTACCCCACCCACCTGGCCAAGCTATTTTAACATAATTTTGCCAGTACCTGTCCACATTACCTTTAAAGCATTAAAGAACAAATCAGTTTAGGCTGTAAAAAGTTATGGGTAATGTTTTATGGCCTTAAACTAAATAATAGTCAATGAAACATGTTTATAAGAGAAAAAAATGCCATTTTGTACCAATTTTCTCCTTTTAAAGCAACATATTTTGTTTAATGTTGAAATTTCATGCACAAAATATTTTGAGCTATGCAGTTAAACATATTAGGAGCATTTTCAAACATTGAAACAACAAGCCAACTCATAAGGTAAATTCTGAGACATTCCTTATAAAGATGTGTATTTTTCATAAATTTCGGTGGCCATGCGGCGGCCATCTTGAATTATGGCCGCCATATTGATTTTTAGGTTGGGGTCTCGATCAAAAATTAAAGGCAAGGTATCAAACTTTTAGCATGCAAGGCGGTTTGCTTGTAGAATTATCTGAACGATTCGGCTAATTTAGCCCATTAAGCACTCTAGCTAGAGAACAAAGGCAGTATTCACATGCACCATCATCTGTTGAATCAAAATCACCACTTTCATTAGATATTAAATTTCCAGTAGCAGCTGATCCATCAGCTACAACATTTCTATAGCCAGTTTCCTGTGACACATTGTGAACATTGCCATTGCCACTGACCTCATTTTCTCCCTGTTGTGTTGGTGGCACTATTATAAAATCCCAATAATTGTGATTGAAAAGAGCTTCAATGGTAAGTTTCTACTCTTATTTGACCAGTAATAACAAAACAAACTTATCCATCTAGATTTAATTAACACAATACACAAACAAAACAGCTTTCCTAAAATTATGCCAAGCAACAAAAAAATATCCCTCCTAAAATGATTTCAGACTAAGGTCATCTAAATATAGTCCAAGCAAATATGTAAGGGTAAGTAACATATGCAGCCGCATATTGTTATACTTGATAATATTTTAAACTGACTTAATGGAACTAAATTTAAATGAAAAACTGAATATCTTTCATTAATTGTTGAAAATATGCACTAATTTAATAAACAAATTATTAGACACAATATAATACCAAGCTTGCTAGTCCTGTAACACCTCTGTATTGTATTGTAGTGTGCCAATTAAAACAGAAATGTGATATTTTGTTTTATCAATGATTTGATGGCAGCATTGCAATACACTTTCTAATTGAGCTACATGTGATATATATGAACATATGCATTATTGCAATATTAGGATAAGCGAATAAACTTTTCTGAAAAAGCATACAGGTTCAGAACTAAATTGCAACCCTTGGCCGGAATGAAAATGTAATCAGAGAAAGACATAAATGACCCTTTTACTTCAAGGAGAAAGATTAAAACAACAGTTCTGAAACGGAAAACATAAAACTGGTGGACTTAAATTTGTCTTAACTTTGTTGACTTTGAGAGAATTGCAGTACTTACAGATTTTTTTTTCAAACTGACCTGTAGACATGCAAAAATAAAGGACATTTTTGTAAAAACCTATCGTCTGTTTTAGCTATTTATAGATCCAGTACAATTAGTCAGCAGTTGCTTGCTGCCTATCACTGATAAAACCAACTTTTCTCTGTACAGAAACATCCGATAGTCGGATCGGATGTTGGTTGTTTAAGAAGGCTTTAAAACTTAATTACTGACAAACTTTATGTTACGGAAACACATGGGACCTTGCTCTTTTATAAAACTTTTTACGATAAAAATTGAAAAGCGTTTGTCACGCTTTTACTCCAGGTAAATTGTCTCGAGTATAAATATCTATATTTTAAAGTCATTATTCACTACTTCAGCTATAGCGCTATTGGTTACGACGACGGGAAAATGTCTTTATTGTCGCGGCGGTCCGGGGTTCGATTCACGGCGCGGTCATCTTTTTTTCTTGATTTGGGACTTTTAAAATGTTTTAGAAACAAAAATTCATATTCTAATGTTCATAATAAGGATTTGCGAATTAATTTGATACCGAATCCGAGATTGTAATCCAATATTCATATTGTATTTTAAAGGATAATCTCAAAACATGTATGTGCTATATTTATGTGCTATATAATATACATCAATCAGGAATGTAGGAAAAGTATTGGCCTTTTTAATTCAATGTTTTATCTTGAATCTACTGTTTTCTGGTAGTCATGCCTAACAAAAAAAATGTAAATAAAAATGAGGAGGTAGTTCCTTTAGGGCATCAGTAAATTGAATTCTAACATCACAGACCATGTTCAAAGCATGTAATAAAGTTGGTAAAAATTCTCAAAGGCCATAAAACATTTAGGGTCGGATAAAAAGTTATGATAAGTCGGGAAACCGGAAACACAATTTTTCTACGCCTCATAATATTTGGTCATTACTGTTTTATACAACAATGAAATTTAGTTAACGCTGTTCTGTTAAGTGCTAAGAAAATGTCACACGTCTAATACATGTACGCTATAACATAATTATCTGTGGAAACACAAAGGGCGGACAGTAGACATCTTTCTTCCTATTTCTGGCATCATGTCGGACGTTATCAAGTGAGTTCATTGTAAAGCTTTAACTAAGGGTTGCATATTATCTTAATACCTTAGTAGGTTTGTGGGGCAAACAAGAAAAATTTCTTTAGTAACTCTTACGGATTTTTACGACATTATATAGTTAATTAAAACCTCTAAAAGGTTCAGTGAAGACTTCTGCAAAGCACGAAAAAGTGTTATATTTATATTCTTATTTCTTTCACAGGTAATCCTGGACATATTAAGTTCACCTATTATGCTGTATCGGTGGTGTATCTATGTTCATGAGATGTCCATCGTAGGTCCGTCATCAGCCCCCGTACTTATTGTCATGAGCATCCTCTGTTTAACAACAGAGTCAGTTTTGACCAGGCATAACGTATAAAAATGTGTTCATGTTATAGGTGCTCTTTCGATACATGAAAATATGGATATGCGATAGCAACCGAAATTAAGACTTATTCTCCTGACTTACTTCTTTTCATCACAGTAATGTTGCCTTCAGCTACATTTCATTAAGCCCATTAAGTTACCAGTACAGAATAGTCAAATCTCAGATATTCTTATTATATATGGCTGCATAAATTTATTGGGTGGCCGTCAGATCATTCCCTATGTTAAACATAGCCGTGAGGGGCAAATAATGTTTCCATATTATCTATAACTATAACGGATTTCTTTTGAAATTGTCTTTTACAAGACTGCTATGCTGATTTAAGTATGGATCCATAGAAATGTTTCTTTCGTGATGTAAAGAATGTGACTGCCAGGGACTGGAGCACGGTTTCCTCAACAGAGTAAAATTTTGAGATTTTCTTTGTCATATGCCAAGGGCTGATTCAGGGGGAGGCACACCCGGCGTCGCCCCCTCCCCTTATATCGCCGGAGCATAGGTAATTTAACTTTTGTTCTGGGTGAAAACAGCAAAGTATGCATGCATTTTCATTGCTCGCTACGCTCGCATGCATAATTTATCTCTTGTTCTGGGAGAAAAATAAAATATACATAATTTTTGTCGTTCGCTACGCTCGCATAGGTAATTTATATTTTGCTCTGGATGAAAAATATAAAATATGCATAACTTCTCGCTTGCTACGCTCGCACATTAAAAATGTGACTAAGTTCCCATGAGCTCCTATAACGCTTATTATTTCTACGTTGATAGCCTTTGGTAATCCTCAAAAGTCGGGCCAAGAAAATCTATTCCGAGATACTTACCGAGGATAAGTCTGACAAGTCATAAACATGGACTATGACAAGCATGTTATTTTGGCTTATATTGTCTTATTCAGTACCAAATAAAGTACCTCAGATCGCCCGGAATGCACCACTGGTTTCAAAATATTCCGGGGTAGCATGCCCCGATAGTCACATTAGCACAAGGAATCGGTAAAACCGGATGATGCTCCCTGATGCATGTGCTTAAGGGAGATAATTCAAGTAGGTAAGGTAGAGTTTTGGTTACTTGACACTGTACTTTCTGCCAATGGCCTCTATCATTTAGTAAAGTTTCAATGAAATGCTATTATTACTTTTCAATTAATGCTCTTTTAATAAAACGTTTTATGTAATAAAGGGAGATAATTCAAAAACTAGGTATAGTAGAGTTATGGCTTTTTGAGACTCCACTTTCTGTTAATAGCCACTATCATTTCGTGAAGTTTAAATGAAATGTCAATAATACATTTAAAGTAAGGCTCTTAACAAGCCTTATTTTGTATAATAAAGGGAGGTTATTCAATAAGTAGGCAAGATAGAGTTATGATTCTTTAACAATGTACGTTGTCTCATTGGTCTCTATGATTATGTAAAGATTTAATCAAATGCCATGAAGACTTTTCAAGCAATACTCCGGACAAAAGTGTGACGGACAGACTTAAGTACGGACAAAGGGACAACTATATACTCGCCCTTCGGGCGGCAAAAATATGTGTAGTCAACCGATAAAAAACAACTCAAAGTTAAAATGTTAGCCAACAACCATTATTTTATCATTTGAACCACTAGATTGTTTTAGAAATCCTTAAAGTATGCACAAAATCAGGTTCGGATCAGCATACGTTCAAAATATTGGGGAGCAAACATGATTAACCGAATTTGCATATGTAAGAAATTGCTGATATTAATCTGTTGACAGATATTGAATATTTATCATGTTTATATAATAATTGATAAAAGTGTAAACAGCATGTCATCTGGTCTAATCTTGAATTATCAATTATGTGAGAAATTCTGTTACTTTGACTGTAATATTAAATCATTGAAATCATGAGTGTCCTGATATCCAAGTTTTATGCAAGATCTGAAACAACATTCTAAGCATTATTGATTTTATTCGAAACAAAATTTCATTAAATACATGTATAGCTGATATTGAGAAAGACCATTTTTAAAGAAGTTGAAATAAATGCCAAACATTGTTAAAAAGTGAAGCGAGTGCGGATTTCCTCTTAAATATTTCAAAAGTATTACAGACTTACAGAACGGATACTTGATTGTTTCAGTTTAAAATTGAAATACATTTCACAGATTGGAACATCATATGTAATTTTTCTACGAGTGGGCAGCCACAAGAGAGCATGTAAATTCTGGTGTCCACATGTGAATTAAATTTCACCTAAAAATATGAATAAGTCGCTTTGACAAAATGTAAAGTTATTAGAAATAATTAAAGGTACGAAAGTTTTCATGTGTATATATATGTGTAAATATTTTGTTAATTCACTGAAAAAATGCTTTAGATGTTTAATTTAAGAAATAGAGTATGTATGTTATTAAAGTTTTTTGAACAATGAAAAATATGCCCCTTCGCACACCCTGCTGGTTGCAGTTACATGTCATTATAAAGAAATTGTTCAACAGGATTAAAAATTGTTAATATGCAGGAAGACCTTTGTTCCCTAAAGTGAACCTAGTTAAAGCAGTCAGTTTCCAGTGTTCAATTTCATGATAGTTTGAACCTCATTTGAACAGCCACATTTATCACTTTGCCCTAAAGACGTACTGTCCTTAAGTTACTTATCCGAATGTAGGTATATATTTTAAACCAGTCACTACCTTTGAACTTTGAACATCTAGTAAGTTTAGAAAAGGATTTAGTCCTGCTCGCCAAAACATTTTAGACTGTAGCATTTTAAGTGGTATGTAGTAGGAGGGGAAACAAAGTTTTATTTCATAGTGAAATATTAATTTCAGCGATTGTTTTCCTTCTTTATATATGCCGCAGTTCTTCCGAATTCAGTCGGTACCGGACCTTTTTTCCAAAGTGACAAAAATTCGCTGAATTTATAGATAGTCCTTTTCAGGCCATTTTTGACAGCTATTACACTGATCATGAGCTAACCCTCCAGTCATTATGCCATCTCAGTGATACTGAAATTACTCCATCTGACGATTGTTTGGTTTTGTTTTAAAAAGTTAAAAACTATTTCAAGAATTCTCTCAAATTCACGAAAAAAGCCAGCTAGTTGTGAATATAAGGAAATTAATATGTCATATTGTGTTCGGCGAAATATTTTAACTATTTAAGGGACGCAATAGCTCTTCTTGATTAGTATGTAGGTAAGTTCCATTTTAGGACGAAGACGCTGCTAAAATAATCTAAGTTTTTAGTAACAAGCCACTGAAACATTGTTTACAGAAAGTCATAGTGAAATTTAACATTTACATGTTAGTGGTTGTTGACAAGTATTCAGTCTTTTTCAATTTTAATACAAAGATTTTCCCCGTTATACACGCTCTGAAAACAACTCTTGAATGAATACTACTTTATAGAATGAAATTAATTTTGGCAGCGTTTTATTCCAAACGCAAATTAGATCCTTTCAACAGAATGTCCCTTCAAAGTCTATACAAAGAAGTCTTGGGCTCAGGTATTTTCTCTCCAAGAGGAGTACAAATTTAAAAAGTTCTAATTATTTGTCGTTGTTTGTAGCGTTGATCGTCCTCGATATGTATTTCACAAAGTGACCTCGTACCTAATTTAACATGTCCTTTAGCACGTTTTATTAATTATGGCCTATTTCCTGGCATATGTGTACCTCTATCTCTTCAATAAACCCTCTATTCAAGCATTGAATGTTTGTCAAAGACAATCGATTCATCAATTCCTTCGTTCGTCGCCATTTTCTGATTGTATTTGCTCACCGGAAGTAGTTTTTATCAATAACGACAACTCACGCAAGGGAAGTAACAACCTTATTGAACAGGACTATAGGCATTCACCACAAAGATTGGCCAGTTTTTAAGGACTCAAATTTTTTTACCCGTTTCACTACGTTACCTTCACGCAAAGGATAGTCTCCCTAAAAAATGTTCACAAATATATACAATATTCAAGTTGATATATTTTTGTCAAACATGGGGTCTAACTATTTTAGATTTGTAATTATCTAAAGAATCAATTGGTTTTATATTAGCTGTCTTAATTAACCGGTCCATATTATTCAGCAGGTTTGAATAGACTCTACTATTGATATTATGTTTTGGAAGCATAGAGCCGACAAATACATATCAGAACTTTAAAGGATTATTGTCACAATATTAGACTACGAAAATGTATGTCTACCAGATTTTAGGGGATGCACCCCTCTCTATCTCTCTAGATCTGCCCTTTTGATGAGTTACTTATAAAGAAAGAAACTTGGATATGTGACTCTATATAGACAGGAATATAAGAAAAGGGTACTTATTTCTCATCAATTTGTACCTTCTCATTGATAATTGTTTGTATCGTACACAAATGTAGCGAGTTCAGGCTCTTGATACTGCACATTTGAACATAAAATAAATCAATGGGAATTTTAAGGCAATATTTATTTACAGTGATCTGTATAAATTTTATACATATTTCAAAATTTAACAAATATTTCCGTCTGTAAATGCAGGCGCGTAGCTGTCTTCACTCAGATACGCAGCAGCGTAATGAATATCTGGCAAGCACACATAATTAGGACCGCTAATCTAATTGGTTGCATAAACAAGTCATACGCACTTATTACATAATTATTATTTTGTTTGAAGTACAGTTAATTCCGGTTATACCAACTCATCGTGACAAGCAAAATGTGTTTTCGTTATAGCCTGAGTTTGTTACAAACATAATAGCAAACATGTTCCTTATAGGCATTCTTTGTATAGCAAACTGATTTATATGATTAGTTGTTTTAACGTGCATTAAAGTTCAACAACAGTTTTTGTAGTTTTAGGTACTGCGATTTATTCTTTGATTGCTTATTTTGTAATAATCCTGAACAAGTAAAATACTACAATCACATGCCGTCTGTGCTAACGGTTTAAAAAGGCAGTTTTCTATAACAAAATTATAACACAATGTCAAAAAATATTGGTTGAGAAATCGGTAAAGTTACAGTTACAAGCCTAAAAGCTTTTGAATAGAACATTTGTCATGCACAATAATTACAAAATCAAATAATTACACCTAATTACATCTTTTGCTTAATATCCAGGAATGACACCAATAAAAGTCATGCGATATTACAGTAATTGACAAGATAAATATGTTCTTTCTTTATAATTGGTGATACCATATTTTTCAATGGCCCAATAGCTCTAGATAACTAAATTATATGTATTATATTTCAGTATTTAAAAATTGCCAAATCAAGATTTCAATGTAATACTTGGTTTTAGATGTCATTGAGATATATCAACACTCACGCTATGTTTTTAATGTTTTATGATTCAGTATTATTGGTACAATGTCTACCAAATGCTAATGTTAAAAGCTTGTATAAAACTTGTATAAATCTCGTATAAATGACTTTTTTTGGTTTCGCTATAGCGTAATATATGTTATTTTGATTTATATTTTTAACATGGAACATGGAAATGTGTTCCTTTGATATCCGATAATTTCTATAAACCATTTTATTTATAAAGATCAAAGAAGGCCTAAAATAGGGACATTTTAAACCTTTCCTTATAAGCAAAAATTCTTTATAACTGTGTTTATTCTATTTATATACATTAATTTCGCATTAAGCACGAGATCGTGAAAAGCGCAGAATTGTGATTTTTTTTTAGTAATTTCGCACTTCATCATCATTGTGATCTCGCGCTTCGCAATCATAATTTTGCGTTTTATGCATCATGATGGAGAAGCACGAGATCACGAGTACAGAATCACAAAATATTCTTACTTTCGCACTTTGCCATCTTAGCTAACATTCGCATCGAAATCACGATAGCAGAGCGTGACATTGCTAAAAGTTTGCGATCTGGCGCTTTGCCATCGTAAACGTGCGCTTCGCATATTGCTAGAGGAAGCGATGCATGAAGCTCGAAGCGAGAAATCACGATAGCTCAGCACAAAATTTCGAAATGTTCGTAATTTCACACTTCGCCATAGTGATCTTACGCTTCGCCACCACTATTTCGCATTTCACGCCTATCCATCTTGAGCAGATGATACGCGAAGCGCATGATCACGATGGCAAAGCACGAAATCATGATGGCGAAGCGCGAGATCATGATGGCGAAGTGTAAAATCACAAAAAGTTTCGCGACTTTGTACTTAGCTCACATTATTTCTCGCTTCAAGCTTCATGCATCGCTTTCTATACTGAAATCGAGAATTTTTCGTATTTTTTCGCTTCGCCATCGTGACCTCGCGCTTTGCTATAATTATGATTTCGCGCTTCACGCTTCGCTCATATGCGCAGGCGATATGCAAGGTAATCTCAGCGCGAGATAAGACGGCGAAGCGCAAAACTGCTTAAAATTCACGATGCGATGCTTTGTCATCGTTACTTTGCGCTTCGCATATCCTTAAAGAAGGCGATACATGAAACGCGAAGCTCAGTATTGTGATAGCGAAATAATTTAAAAAAAAAACATTTTGCAAATACTGTTTTAACTGCTTTCCCTTAAGCAATGTATCAGTTTCAGCAATTTCAT
This sequence comes from Mercenaria mercenaria, assembly GCF_021730395.1. Taxonomy (NCBI): domain Eukaryota; kingdom Metazoa; phylum Mollusca; class Bivalvia; order Venerida; family Veneridae; genus Mercenaria; species Mercenaria mercenaria. The sequence goes on from NW_026463375.1 coordinate 74,121, forward strand.
TGTGGTGTCTGAAAAAGAATAAAATTATTGCTGTTTGAATGGGTAAAATACAAGAAATTCAAGACAGCTGGATCGATAGGAGACAGTGTTTATGTAAACTGCTAAATGCTCTTACTTTATGCAAAAGATTCATCAATGTTATAGTTATTTAAGGGTTTGGACTCCAGAATTCGGTTGAAAATAATCTTTCTGTAAAATGGCAGTTTTGTCATATTATGAATATTAGAATATGTGTTTTTGTTTGTAAACTACCTTTAAAATGCAAAGTCAAGACAAATGTGTGTCGGAATGGAGCTTGGACTGCCTTGGAAAATAATTACCTTCTTGATCAGTACACCATGCAGGAATTCGTACTTAACGACCGTTAAGTATAAAACTGTTTATCTCGGGTACCCCGAAACTTTTCCTTTTCAATTTTAAATAGAACTACTAAATGCAATAAGTTCACATGTGTTTGTCATTTCTTTACTGTTGTATTCTAAAACCCTGCAATAATTTTGTTCCAGTTATAATTCACAGCTTGTAAATTGTTATGTACATTGATGACATATTTCTTTGTGTAAATTCAGCAAAATACATGTATAAACAATACTAATACATTCTTTTTTTATTTTGTTGGTGAATTGTTATCGTTAATCTATTTTAAAATGCAAACTGTTAATTACTGGTGTCAAGGTGTAGAAATTCGCCTCCTTTTAGACCGTGGTCATGAATCTGGCTTGCAGGTATAGGTCATAGTGAGTTGTGTTCCTGCCACCATTTAGGATCCTGGATAGCAGATTTTATTGAATTACCTTACATACATAGAATATGATATCGAATAGTGCATAAACCTTGTGGCTATTGTTAGTCAACATTTAAGGTAATTAAATGATTACTTTAAATGACTGTAAAATGCATTTACTGACACTATGATTTGGTTATATGGCTAAAATACCACTGGTATTTGCTGCTTTTTATTTATTTTCTCCGGGATTTTAAGAAACGTCTTGAATTTCACATAAATAAAGACTGTAGAATGGATTTGTATACCCGCTTTAGAAACCGGAAGAAGAAAGACATCAGTTTACCTGGTTGAGAAATGAAAGACGAAGTCTATTCAGTGAAGCTTATAATATTGAAAGCACACGTTTTTTTTTTTTGTTTGGCCACGCTGATGTTCTGAGATGAATGTCAATGTATGTCTATTTTACTACGTATTTGTAATCGTTAAATTTGTAAGTATTCCTTTCGATACGCGGTTGTAGCAAGGTTAATTTATTAGGTTGTATTGTTGTTCTCTCTTTATATTGCTAATAAATACATGCAGTAGTATTCGCACAGAAATCTCCTTTAGTTTTATATTATATCGTGTTGTCCCGGCGTCTAAAGATCTTTTATTTTATTTACTTACGTTTAGCCAACTGTATAAAGGGAAATGTATTGTTTGATACAAATCACTAGGCTCTTCCTAGACATGTAATTGTCCAATAAAACTGTATTGATTTTAATCGCTCAGTTATGCTCAATGTTAATGACAAAGCACATATATATACTGTTCAAATATTCAGCTGAGTACATTTGATTTTCTCTGAGAGTGACATACAACAACTTAGAAAAGGTCACGTTTATAAATTATCTTTCCTTAACAACAGAGTTCTCCTACATGAATTTACACGTATTAGTCTTAGTTTTGGGACACAAAAAAGAGAATTTGCTGTCCCAAGACTTAATTTCAAACAAAATATTCATAGAAACAAATGCTCCAAAACTGATTTTAACTGTAAATTCATCCGTATATTTTGCGTTTAGTTGTACTTTCCGTATTTCAAAATGATTATGAATTCATAAAAAACATTATAAACTTTATTATTTATGTATGATATATTTCAGCAACCTGGGCGTGGTAAATCGACAAATCTAAGTGTACCGTACAAGCGAAAGGAGATATTATGGCACTGATGAAATTGTGCGTTTCACATATTTCAAGGTTCCTTATTTCGCAAGGACTTGCTGCGCACTCTTCTTTGATTTATATGACTACCAGCGGGCAAGGCTCGAGTAAGTTACATATATATTATTTTCTACAAGCTACTTCAATGAATGAAGAAATAGTTTTCCTTCGATTCATTTCAGAATCAAATTGTTATTCACTCCTATAAAGTTACTTTTAACAACCCTTGTAATGTTATCATTACATAAATCTTCCAAATATAAAGTTGAAACGTGAATTATTTGCGGTTAGAGAACACCAATTGTTATCCCATAGACTTCATTATAACCTATTATATATCCATAAATCGAAACACGTATATCTAATCATATTGTTTTTTTAAGAATTATCCAAGTTACACCAAAATATCGGACGAAATAACATATGAATAGTGATACTTTGAGTAGTTTTTGAGTGAATGAGATGACCCCCCAGTTTACATCGAGGGTGAAATTCGTTTGATAAAACATTTCTTCAACACACATAAAATGTAGCAAATTTTGTCAAAATGTAAAATAAAATCCTGTTAATACAGTGAAAACATAAAATTGTGAAAACAATAATCACTTTTTGGGTTTGTTTATGTGACTGACCAGTCAGAACGGACAAACATTACCTTGTGCCTAGTAAGATCCCAGTACCTTTTTTATTCGGCGGTCTCTTACCTATAGATGATAAGCACGATCCGATAACAAATGTTTACAAAAATTCATCAAGAAATGTTAAGTGTTAAGAAAGATATTATCATTTTATTGCTACCCATTGTCGCTTCACATATTACCCAGATTCAGAGCCTGTTGTCATTTCTTGCATTTTTGTTCGCGTAAGTTTTAGTTATCAGCTTAGGATTTGCTTGGAAGCTGAAATATGATTCATTCCGTCAGAGACAGGAATAAAGTCTAATAATTTCTACCATTTTTGACATAACAGAGATAAAATTTAGCCTTTTCAGTCCAAAAACCCAAATTAAAAAGTAAATGCAGCTATCAAAAATGTGACGATTATTTTTATTAGAAATCGTTTATTTTTACATCATTTGAGATAGATTTATGACCACTTATATAACCTGTGATTGCTGTCGAAGCTAGAATGTGTCTGTAGGACACGGGTGTGCCCCCACTGGTGCATTGGTCACAAATAAGAGGTAATTACTTAAATATTTGCTGGGGTTGGGGGGGGGGGGGTGTAAAGTCTCAAACATAAAAGGGTTTGGAGCCAGACCTAAATAAGAGATGTGCAAGTTCATATCATGATAAAGACACATGCAAGGTTACACCAATCTATATCAAATATCTTTTTAGCTAAAGGCATCACAAGGTGAAAATGTGCATTTTTGACTATTTCAAGGGCAATAACTCTTAAAATAAGGGAAAGAACCAGATGAAAAATAGGAGGTGTGTAAGATCATATCATGAAAAAGACACATGCAGGGTTTCATTAATTTACATCCTTTACTTTTAGAGGTAGGTGAATCACAAGGTGAAAATGTGCATTTTTGACCATTTTTTGACTAATTCAGGGGCAATAACTTTTGAAATAAGGGAAAGAACCAGACAGAAAATAGGAGGTGCGCAAATTCATATCATGATAAAGACTCATGCAAGGTTTCATCAATTTACATCCAATACTTTTTGGCGTAGGTGAATCACAAGGTGAAAATGTGCATTTTTGACTATTTCAGGGGCAATAACTCTTGAAATAGAGGGAAAGAACCAGACGAGAAATAGGAGGTGCGCAAGTTCACATCATGATAAAGACGCATGCAAGGTTTCATTAATTTACATCCAATACTTTTTGCTGTAGGTGAATCACAATCTTTTCGGACGGACGGAAAGACGTCCGGATGGACACAAGCAAATCTATATGCCCCCCCCCCCACCCACACACACTCCCCCAAAAAATGTGGGGGGCACAAATAGGAGGTATGCAAGTTCATATAGTATCATGATTAAGACTCATGCGAGGTTTAATCAATTTATGTATAACACTTTTTAAGTAAGGCAAAACATAAGGTGAAAATGTGCATTTTTGACAATTTCAGGGGCCATAACTCTGGAAATAGGGGGTGGACCCAGATGAAAAATAGGAGGTGCGCAAGTTCATAGCATGATTAAGACTCAAGGTTTCATGAATCAATATCAAATACTTTTTGAGGTAGGTGCGTCACAAAGTAAAAATAAGAATTTTTGACTAATTCAGGGGTAATAACTCTGAAAATAGGAGGTGGACCCAAATGAAAAATACAAGGTGCACAAGTTCATATCATGATTAAGAGTCATGCAAGTTTTCATGAATCTATATCAAATACGTTTTGAGCTAGGCATGTCACAAGGTGAAAATGTGCATTTTTGACTATTTCAGGGGCCATAACTCTGAAAAAATGTGGTGAACCCAAATGAAAAATAGGAAGTGCGAAAGTTCATATCATGATAAAGAATCATGCAAGGTTTTATGAATCTATTTCAAATACTTTTTGAGCTAGGCGTGTCACAAGGTAAAAATATGCATTTTTGACTATTTCAGGGGCCATAACTCTGAAAATAGGGGGCAGAGCCAAACGAAAAATAGAAGGTGCGCAAGTTCATATCATGATTAAGACTCATGCAAGGTTTCATGAATCTATATCAAATACTTTTTGAGCTAGGCATGTCACAAGGTGAAAATGTGCATTTTTGACTATTTCAGGGGCCATAACTCTGAAAATAGGGAGCGGAGCCAATGAAAAATAGGAGGTGCGCAAGTTCACATCATGATTAAGACTCATGCAAGGTTTCATGAATCTATATCAAATACTTTTTGAACTAGGCGTGTCACAAGGTAAAAATGTGCATTTTTGACTATTTCAGGGGCCATAACTCTGAAAATAGGGGGCGGACCCAGACGAAAAATAGGAAGTGCGCAAGTTCACATTATGATAAAGATTCATGCAAGGTTTCATCAATTTATATCAAACACTTTTCAAGCTAGGCGTATCACGAACTTCGGACGGACGGACGCACGCACGCACGCACGCACGCACGCACGGACAAGACCAAATCTATATGCCCCCACCACTCATGGGGGGCAAAAAAAGACATGTTATTACTCTGATAAGACGTGAGCCCAGATACGTCCTTAAACTTGTTTCTTATCTTTTAGAAAATTTCCCATGATGATTTGCATAGGTTTGCTCTCAGGTAGTTGCACCTCTCCGTGAAAACATTGTACATGTATAAGTGATTATACATGTATTATAAGTGATTATACATGTATGTACATCTTGACCTTTGTTTGATTTACTATTGGTAAGACTGCGTTCAAATGACCTACATTTATAGTTGTTAAAATATTATCACGCAATATTTGAGAAAACTTCTCAATAAATAGCGAATCTGGTAACCTTAATATTTACATAAATTTGTTCTATCGTTATATATCTGCTTTCCCCATCTACGAGCCCTTGTATTCCTAATGAAATGCCGATGCATGATAATCGCTTTTAACAAACCGGTCATGGACTACTTTATTTATCCATGACCACACCATACACTCCTTATTAATGCAAAATCTCACTAAACAAAGTGCAAGATAGCTGCTTTAAAAATGTCAACCGTTTTTTCTACACACTTGATGAAACCCGAAACACTCCAAAAGCCTCCTCCCTTATCAACTTTTTTTACAGCGGAATGAGCAGAGCTAACCATCAATAATCATATGTTTTGATACAGTTTTAGCATGTTTTAATTGTACTTTCCGTATTTCAAAATGATTATAAATCCATAAAAGACATTATAAACTTTATTATTTATGTATGATATTTTTCAGCAACCTGGGCGTGGTTGATAGGTATTTAAATACACATTTTACCCATCAATGCTGTATACTATAAGACAGGCAATGGTGATATTGGGATACGGAAACAATAGTCTATTAAACTTGAATAAGCACATACCTATAAATCTCTAGTCCCTCGACGGGTCTGCACCATCAGGGAACCATTGTAGACCTCTGGTAGGTGGGAATGAATTAATACTAAGCAAGTTAACGGTACTAAGAAACGATATGTATTATTATCGTAACCTATGACCAGTCCGGGATTGAATGCTTAAATATATCGGTTAATGGTTGGAGAAGCAGAGGATGTAGGGAGTGGAGGAGGAATATGTAGGGGTTTGGAGAGGTTCCTGACCCCAAGTGTTTGTGGATAAAACCATTGAGGAATGGCGTAATTTATATTATTAAAGTCTAATATATGCTAATCAGAGTATTGATATGTATTTAAATAGTCAGAATAATAAGAAAACAAATCTACCATGCTGACTTAATTTTGGTCATACGAACATCCAATCATCGACTTGCGATTAAGTCCGAAAACTAAGTTCGAAATCTCGGACGAGCCTAGATAATAACTAAAATCTCAACGTAGGTCTTGAGTTTTTTTATCCACAACACAGTGATGTGGTAGATGCTTTTTATAACAATGCCTTATGTATGTCCGTCTTTTATGCAACGTATCATAATAATTTTATAGTGGTGTTTTCAATAAATATTTTCGAGTTTGATGTTTTTCTCCCTTCCATGGAGGAAATAATGTGTCTCTCTATCTATGTGTCTACATTTGTGATAATTGTTCCAGACCTTTAATTATGTTTTCGCTGGCGGCTTGAACGAGCACAACAGCCGCTTGAAAGTTGAAGCAACATGTTGAGAACTGGTCTTTTGTTGATTTTGCCTAGATAGTTTCGTTTTCAACAGGAATATCTGTGAGCGTGCATGTTTCTTGTTACAGACATACTTTCTGTAGAGTTGATATCGACGTTATGGTAGTTTTACATGTAAGTAAACCTCAATATTTAGTGTCAATTGTATGATTTTTTAGAATAGTATAATGACAATGACAATGACAATTCTTTATTTGCTTCAAGGCCTCCGGCCCATGCAACGTATATACAATATACATATACAAAGCTTTCAAAATCAGTATAGTGTGCGTATATAGATATAAACATATATAACAGTGTTGCAATATAGATATTTGTTTCATAAGTATTTACCTCCATCAATCTAACATCTAAATATCTTGCTCTAATAAAGTTTGTAAAAGTTTCTTTCTTTTTTCAAATGCATAATAAAGAAATACCGCTGTTGATTTTATCAGTTCTTCATTTCTTGTAGACTTAAGAATATTAAATTTATTAACATCTGGACGAGTATAGTATTTGCTTGGTATATGTAGTTCACGGAGATCTTTATACCATCCACAGCGCAACAGGAAATGGTACTCGTCCTGAACAGAATTGGTATCGCATAGTTTACATTTTCTATATTCTCTTGCGGTATTAGTATACCTTCCTTTCTCAATTTCTAAGTCCATACTACCTAATCTAAAATTAACATAAACGTATCTGAACTTTCTGAAATTAAGTACATGCAGGTATAGCTCAAATTCAAACTCATTTTTAAATTCTTAATAATGCACAAGTTTAGCATTTAGGTTTAGATTTACATTCCAATCTTGTTGATAAATATCCTTCACTTATTTTCAAACATTTTTAAAAAGCCCGGATCTTACTGCACATTTTGACTTAACCATACATGACCAAAACCATGACTCATCAAGCAGTTATTAACAGCAGTTACCCAGTTTACTTGCCCATTCGTATCATCATTTAGCATCATATTATAGCATTTCTTCACAAGTCTATCATTGGGCATTTTCAGAATTTTCATCCAGTAATTAATTGACCTTTTTCATGTTGTTATGTATAATGGGTATTTACCACAGTCTCCTAATATTGCAACATTAGATGTTTGCTGTTTAGCACACATAAACCTTTTACATGCGTAATACTGAGCGCGTTCTAGTTCGTCAAACTTATATATGCCCCATATTTCAGAACCGTATAGCAATTGAGGACAAACTTTACAATCAAAAATATTTAAAAATACAGATTTTGACAATTGACCACAGTTGTACAGTGAATTTAGAATAGAGATTAGTACTCTTTTCCCTTTAACATATAGGTCATGAACCATACAATTCATAGATAACTGTCTAGTAAATGTCAACACAACATAACCAAATTTATTTACAACTTCAATCTCAGCATCTTTATATTTCCATTTTTCATTCCTCACAAGTAAGCCGCCATTTTTAAAGACTACAAATTTAGTTTTGCCTTCATTTACTTTTAATTTAAATGTATCACAAAAATCTGACAAAATATTCAGTTGCCTTTGAAGGCCATACACTGTGTCTGCTAATAATGCAACATCATCTACGAACATTAAAAGGAATAACTTAACAGTATCTGGGTGCAACTGTATACCACCTACGTTATTATTTGAAAGACATCGTTCTAGTTCATCTATAAAGAAGCAAAACAAGTTAGGACAGGCTAAACAGCCCTGTTTTCAGCCGATCGTACTTTGTATATATTCACTTCTTGAACCATTACATCTAACGCATGCCTTAACATTATGATACATACTTCGAAAACTTTTAAACAACTTATCTTATATACCATTTTCCTTTAAAATATTCCATAGAATCTGCCTATTTATAGTGTCAAAACACTTATGAAAATCCACAAAAGCAACATACAGTTTCTGTCTCTTCTTTTAAAAAAAGCCTATTGAACAATTTCAATAAAATATGAATAATACTCTCAATACCATAAATAAAGAATTCTGGCAATACGTTTTCTGGATCAGGTTTTTCCCTTGCTTGAGATGCTTTATTGCGAGTCTAACTTTATCTTCTAAAATTTCTGAATTAAGTATATAATTTTCAATATCATTATTTGGTTCATCTATCGAAATGTCTCCTATATTATTTTCGTTTGCAACTGCAGGATTTAATAGACCTTCAAAATGTTCTATCCATTGAGAAGTGCTTATATTATTACTTCTTGTTTGATTATGACATGTAGTTTGTTTAAGTTTTGACCAAAATGATCGTTGGTCATTTACTTCATTTGTAAGCTGATTTAACTGTTTCACATAAAACTGTTTACACTTATTTTCACATAAATTTTTGAAGTCTTTCCTAGCCTGTATGTAAGACCTAAGATTTTCATCATTTCTTTGTTGTCTGTATTTTCGCAACTTTTAATACTTTAAACGTTTTGAAATTTTACATTCTTTATCAAACCATCTTGGATTTTTATCAGCAGTTCTGGCTTCAAAAGAATGTTCAAACTGTTTACCAACTTCTCTTAACATTTCAACAAAGTTAGATACGGTGTCATTAATATTATTCTTTGGGTTTTCTATTTCAAATAAAAGTTTGTTAAGTACATCCTTTGAGAATGTCTCTTCAGCTTTATTTCGAAATGACAGTTTATGTGTACAGTTTAGTTTATATACAGTCTCTTTTATATGAAGAGAGTTCTCTTTATTATAGCTTTTAACTAGACCGTTTAATTCCACATTTATTGGAAAATGTGCAGATTCACCTCGTTCAGCTACACAACAATTATTTATAAGATTTACAATATCCTTTGAAACCAAATAATAATCTATAACACTACAGCCATTTGTTGATGTATATGTAAAGTTACCAATATCTTTATAAGTCCCTTGTAATCCTGAAAAATGACCATTTACATGTTTTAATTATGTAAAGATTAAGCGTTTTATATTGATTTTTGTAAATGGACGAGACTATAATAAACAATACTGTGTAAGTGAAGTTAATGCGCGGCATTTTATTTTAAATGTATCTCTGCAAACACAATTAATTCATCTCATTCGATGAGAATTTTCTATATTTGAAATAAATATCTAAATATAAAATATTTCATTGAAAGATGGGTACTGGATAATTTTAATATTTCATAAAAATGACATCTTCAATTTACATTTGGACGTATGCTGTTTCAAAATCTTTTCTTCATATATTAATCTTTATTTACATCTCATTCATATACAATATCACAGGTACAAGATTACACTTCAATACATAAATAAAATTAGTACATGACCGTTCAAATTTGAACTATAAGATACAATCATAAAATATTACAATATCAATTTACTCATAGTTACAATTTAGTTGATAAACAGGACGTGTAAAGAATACAACTTGTAAAAACCGAGAAGCCGATATTAATCCTGGCTTTTAAGGGCCTAAAAACTGCCATAAAGAAAAAAAAAACAACGATCTTAAAAAACTGAAAAGCAAAACATCACTAACGTGTATCTGGTAAAAACGGATTTAAAAAATCAAGTTTCATAACAGGTCAGACCTGTTATAAACTGATTAATACCAACATCTCGTTTTATTTTTTATTATAATTAATCAATTCTCATCCATATACAAATAATAAAAAAAACATTTAATATTAGATGCCCACAGGTACGGTCGAGGCTACCGGCTGTCAAATGGACTAGGAGTTGCACAGGACACTTAAAAATCCAAGCAGAAATCCTTTTAAGTAAAGATAGGTCATAATACACCTAATAATTGGATGTAATATGCATGTTGTACTACACAAAAGTGGCCTAGATATTTCCCTACTACCAGTAATAAAAGTTACAATACAAGCTATTTATAGTAAAAACAAAGTGAAGTAATTCTAGCTTCATGCGTATGACACTTTGTCTCATGATAGTTAACACTTTTGCCAAGTTAAATCAAAATCCCTTTATGCATAAAAAGAAATGCTTTGGATCGTGTCATTCTTGTATCAAACCTTTGGTCTCTAAGTATGACCTCTACCTTAGACCTGATTCTCGCACATGACATTCCATCTCATAATTGTGAACATTCCTGTCCAGTTTCATCAGATTTCCACCATAACTAAAGATGAAATTCTTCGGACAAACTCATTCTTCAATTTGACCTTTGACCACCTACTGTGACCTTAACCTTTACGCGAGGGGCATGGAGTCTGCGCACAACACTCCTTCTAATTGAGATAAAACATTCCTGCTAAATATAAACAAGATTGGTCCATGCATGTCAGAGTTATGGGCTAGATAGAATCGGACAAACGGACGGACACCCACAAGCACGGACATGCACCGATCCGCCAAAAGTTGCGACTAAGATAAGCTCACCGCAAGTCGGCTCAACAATAAAAAGTAAATAGCGAGATAAAAATTATGAAAATATTTATACATATTAAACAAGTATACATTATTTACATTGGTAGAATTGTCTCCTTTGAAGTATTAAGAAGCAGGTTTTGGCTAAAATTCTTACCATGTTATTATCAGTAAAAAGCGATTTCATTTTCTCACTATTACTTGAACTCATAAAATTAGTAGCAAAACCTCTGACACTCTCAAGCAGGATATTTCTTATGTCACTATACAAACTGCATTCAAGCAGTACAAGGATCTCATTCTCAATGTTACTGTTATTATTGTCAGAACAAAGAGGGCAAAATCGCCTATCAGCAGGCAAACCTTCATAACGCCCAGTTTCAATGTGCAGTGGAACACTCCAGTTCTAAGTTTGCACAAAGCTGATCTATGACATTTTGATTTGATCACATGACAATACTTTCAACAACATAGTCCTGTTTAAATGTACAGTATGTTCTAAGTTTGTTACCACCTCTTCCAGATGTACCCTGAGTAGCATTGACCTGATTCACCTAGAGCACAAAATTGGCACAATTTCGTAACATACTTTGCATTTGTTACAAGCATAACTTCAAGTAACATAACGTAACATTAAGTAACATGAATAATTACTGTCCCACTTCTGACTGATTTAAGAAATGGACTACAAAAAGACACTTATTCTCAAACAAACGTTACAAAAGTAACATTCATGTAACAATCCTGCAACATCCTTGTTACATCTATGTAACACTACTAAGTGCCCTTTTTAACAAATCTATGAAATGTGGTGTTACATGTGTAACACATCTAATACAAAAAGGAACCTCTTCTCAGCTAACCGCAACATAAGTAACATCAATGCATTATCCTTGTAACATCTATATAACATTATAAAAAACGTTTTTCGGTCTTATTTAAGAAATGAGGTGTAACATGTGTAACATTTTGACTATAAAAAGACGCCTCTTCTCAAACACACGTAACATAAGTAACATCCATGTAACATCCTTGTAACACCTTTGTAACATCTATATAACACTACAAAAGACGTTTTCTCGGTCTAATTTAAGAAATGAGGTGTAACATGTGTAACATTTTGACTACAAAAAATCGTTTCTTCTCAAACACACGTAACATAAGTAACATCCATGTAACATCCTTGTTACATCTATATAACACTACTAAAGACGTATTTTAGCCAAAAGAAGAAATGAGGTGTAGCATGCATAACATTTTGACTACAAAAAGACGCCTCTTCTCATACACAGGTAACATAAGTAACATACATGCAACATCCTTTTAACATCCATATAACATCTATATAACACAACTAAAGACGTTATTTTCGGCCAAATCTAAGAAATGAGGTGTTACATGCGTAACATTTTGGCTACAAAAAGCCGCTTCTTCTCATACACACGTAACATAAGTAACATCCATTTAACATCCTTGTAACATCCATGTCACATCTATATAACACCACTATACACGTATTTTGGCCACATTTAAGAAATGAGATGTAACATGCGTAACATTTTAACTACAAAAAGAACGACGCCTCTTCTCATGCATATGTAACACAAGTAACATCCATGTAACATCCTTGTTACATCTTTATAACACTACTAAAGAAGTATTTCGGCCAAATGTAAGAAATGAGGTGTAACATGTGAAACATTTTGGCTACAAAAAGACGCCTCCTCTCAGACATACATTACATAAGTAACATCCATGTAACATCCTTGTAACATTCTTGTTACATATATATAACACAACTAAAGACGTATTTCGGCCAATTTCGGATGTCACAAGGATATTACAAGGATGTTACATTGCTGTTACTTGTGTTACGTGTGTCTGAGGGTAGTTCCTTTATGTAGCTAAAATGTTACGCATGTTACACCTAATTTCATAAACTTGGCTGAAAAACGTCTTTAGTAGTGTTATAAAGATGTTACAAGGATGTTACATGGATGCTACTTATGTAACGTGTGTATGAGAAGAGGCGTCTATTTGTAGTCAAAATGTTACATATGTTACACCTCATTTCTTAAATTTGGCTGAAAAATGTCTTTAGTAGTGTTATAAAGATGCGAGCGAAAAAAATGCATATGCTATTTTCGTCAGTAAGACCAAAAGATAAAATTATGTGTGCGCGAGCGTAGCGAGCATGAAAAAATATATATTTTGCAGTCTTTTTCTCAAAATATAAGACAAATTACCTATGGTCCGGCGATTTTAGAGGGGAATGGGGCGAGCGCCGGGTGCGCACACTCCCCCCCCCCCCCCCCACCGAGCCGCTGGTGGTCATCCCAGATTATTTAGACGAAATGTTTTTCGTCTTTTGTTTAGCAACTATTCAGTACTTCAGCTTAAATTTTTGGATATTTTTTGACCACTATTTTGGATATATATAAAAGTATCAAGACATTCAGAAAAGGACAATTATGTTTCTTTCAAAATCTCTAAGTTGTTGTAGCATTTTGAATATTTTTGGGAAAATACTTTCATAAAATGAAAATAATATGCAAATACTTGTTTTCTTGTAACCACTTATACGAAAAAGTTAACTCCATAAGGTTTTTAGTCCCTTACATTTGTTTCATCTCAAGAAATAGCGTAACAATCTGAAAAGATTAAAATGTAGGCTTATTACACAGTGTTTGATTTCATGGCTTTACTTTCTGCACAGGAAACAAGCTACTACATTAAATTTCACTTTTGGGGTAGGGGAATATTTTCTCCGGTCTTTTTAAACTGGAAATTCAAATGTAAGAATTTTTTTCTGTGATCTAATATTTTACATGTGTTCTGGCATATGAAATCAAGGTTATGTAACAGTTCATCGGAATATGTTCGGAGTTCCGTTATATTTGTATAATAATCATTTCTGGTTGTTTTTTTTTTTTTTTTTTTTTTTTTATAAAAGATTTTTGTGAAGACCATAAATCAATCAAAGCGAATGTTTATTATTCTACCTGTTATTTGCTATATAGTTTAACACCCATTGTATCAAATGCCAAATTTAGCGAAGTGCCTTTATGTTTTCAGACAGTCGGACTAGTGTTCTACTAAGATAAGTCTAGTTGTCGTCAGTTGACACTAGTTTGTCAAAAATTAGCAGCATTTAACTAATTCCAACAATCATTCAATTTATGACATCGACTACATTAACTGAATTTCTTTCTTAATTCTTTGCCATATCAGCATATCCAATAAAACTGCCAGGTTATTCAGATAACACATTCCTGTTTAAAAAATGTAAGAATTATGGAAAAAACCGTATCATACATGTATAAGGAAACCAGTATATTCGCACAACAATTGAACTGCTTGTAACAAATAACCACAGCTAAACTTTACAAAGAGACCTTGTTTTGACCTTGTTTTGTTCTATCTTTTCTGTAATGCAAATTTATCAAAATTCATATTCTTTAGTAAATCATAGATAATATATAGTTTTAAAATTAAGGGCGAGTTACTTTCTTAATTATTCTATTTGTCTACATATGAGATGTACACGACTGTTATGAATAAAAAGAAAAGTAAACATGATAAACAACCCAAAACCCCAAGAAATGGTCACGTTCCATGAACAGTAACAATATGCACAAGGTGATATCACAAAAACTATCGTGTAAATCTTTATAAAATGAAAACAATATGAACTAAATACACAAATACTAAATAACTTGACCAAAAAATGCGATAGCAACAAGTACATCATTAAGGCCCCAACGGAACAGGTCAAAAGACAAATATTTAACACCTCGATTGCTGTGTAGCCTTAAGCTTTTCTGTGAGACAAAGTTAGAATAAAGGCGTGTCGTCAGCTACATGTTCGAAAATAAAAAGTTTTCATCACCATTCCTCTCTTTTGTGAATGACGTAAGCCACAAAAATGTACGGAATCTTGAATTATATACAATGTCAAATTGCTTTTGATACGCGTCTACACTGTCGTTGTCATACAGGACACAATATATCTTCTTAAGTGGACAAGATGAGCCTACTTTGATTCCATTTGCATAATCCAGTATGCCCTTCAATATGATTTTTGATGCTGTGTCCTTAGGAAAACGAGCACTGAAATGAAACAAACAAAAACACCGCGTTTGGTATTTTTTAAGGTTAAATGTAAACTAACTTTTTTGAGCTTTGAAGAAAGAATATCATCAAAAGTAATATATATATATATATATATATATACTGTTTAATAAGTACTCAGGTACTTTAAATTGATTATTGCATGTTAGTGACGTTATTTGTATTGCGTCACATAGACACATGTCAAGTATGAATTTTACATTCCTTACAGATCCATTCTTGTTGTTTTGTGTGTGTGTTGCTAACAATCAGTTAAATTCAAGAAATACTACATATCATAACCACCATTGTAGAATATAGCGTTATTGATTACCAACATAGGAACGTGAAGATATTTTTAAGTAAATCAAAAACATGTCATATGTTTTAAGATATCATTTTGCGTATATTCCGTGTTGTTTCTGATGTTTCTATGGACATATTGAGAATGACCTGCTTTAAAAAAAATGCGAACAATGTATCTGTCACGCTTTAAGATCTGTTGTCAGCTTTTACACTTATGACATATTCCTTTTTATGTTCATTTGTTGAAAAGTATTTTGGCCTTACAAGAAAATAACCACAAACATTCTACACACATTCATTATAAGTTAGTTTAAATCATATCTTACGTAATGAAATGGATGCAATGCATGTTTTGGTTTTGTAGGTTTTGGTCTCATCTCGGTAACAGTGATCATTATTTTTATCTCATCTGTATACATACACATTAATATATGCACAATATATTTCAAAAATAAAAGTAACTTAAGGTCTGAATATCTTTTGTAAACTATACAATAAAATCTGTTAAAATATTGATAACGGTGAAAGTAAATAAGGGATGAAAACAAAGTCAGATTCTTAAAGTTCTACATTACTCTGCAAAACATCGATCGATAAGGTGAAAGGGATTTTTAAAATGAATTAATTATCATGTGTGAACAATATATTTCATTTGGTATATTCATAGTTTAGAAACTGACTTACGCCCCGCTACTAATTGACGGAATAGATAAAGATTTCACTCTCACTTGTGACTGTCTTTTACATACTACATCAAGAACATTCGAAAGTGTCTTTTTCAAATCTTTTTCGTTCTGCGTGTGATCTGTGTCCCAAACTGGGCTATTGACGTGGATAATATATTCAAACGGCAAATTCTCCAGATGAGATACATTTGTATAGGCAGCTGCATGAAATAAAAGATATAATATTGTACATTGAAACTTTAAATGAGATGTGGCATCGAGTCATCGACGTCACAAAGTTTGAGTTGACAAGACATTTTACAAGTAAAATCGAAGACAAATGTTTGACTGAATTTATGCAACATATACGAGATACATATGAAGGGATGATGCATTGAATCATTACGTAATATTTATGTTGTCTGGGAACAAATGTGATAAATAGTAATGTTGAATATATTTCACTGTTTTAACATTTCTTCAAAATTAGGTGCTAATACGTTTTAGTAACTTTGCATTGCTCTAAAAGGTGAAATCACGTTACTAAATCTTACTTTCAGATATGCGCAGTGTTTTATCCTTTCCTGTATGATTTACAACTTCAGTTAACTTATCTCCACCTACAGCTTCCAAAGCTAGACCTGTGTAAAATAAAATACATGTTATCATAGTACTATTCTTTAAGTTACTGGTCGAAATGCAGTACAAAAATCGTAGAAAAGAAGTTAAAATGTTATCGGCTATTCTAAGAAAGTATGGAGGGGTAACTTAAGTACATGAACAAACCTCTTATACAAGATCAAATTAAGTCATCCTAAACATCTAGAAAAAATGTGATAGAGTTTACATTTCCAAAAAAGAACTGATTAAAATGGTGAAAGAAACTATAACAAAAGACACGAACAACTAAACTTTCTTACAACTCCGTTGATATCGGTCGACATAAACGGACAGATGCTTAACACATCAAAAGCAAAACATGTTTAATTTATTTACGAATTTTTCGTTTCTTAGAGGACTTCATTTTCTAATTTAGTGTTGACATGCGCTGCATTAAAAAGGCATTCTGTGAACATTAAACACAAAAAACTTTATACATGTATTTCGGAACGTGTAAAGATTTGCTAGCTTAATTTATATTCTGCTGTCAACATCTTAGATATTTTACCTACACAAAACATTGAGCTTGAAAAGAAGTTATAAAAGAAACAAGAGCGCCACGATGGCCCTAGAAAGCGCCCCTGAGTTACACCGCTTGCATGAACAGTTTTAGTAGATGGTTATGGAAGGAAAATGTCTGCACAACAGTGCCACATTTTTTAACTTTCCACTTCAAACATACATGGGAAAGTGGCGGCCATGTTTTCGAGAAAACCGAGTAATTGGTAAAGTCTTCAGAAAGGGTCCAAAAAGATGTATTTGCGTAAACCTATTTTAAAGTATGGCCAGTAAATTAAAGGAATTTATGTTCTCTAAAAGTATCAATACATATATTAGATAGTAATTGCTAGTAGAATGGTATTACACTTCATGATAAGTTGATATTGTTATTGACACTTTTTTGTCATTTGTTTGAAAAGTTGTTAAAACAAGAGAACTTTAAGAACAAAAATAGGTATCATATATATCTGATTAAATAAAAGAGGGCCGGGTTGTACATTGTAATTTTGTACCTTCGACGAAAGAATGTTCAACACTATTTAACAGGATTTATTTAAAAGACGTAATACAGAGCATAATTATATGTTAAAGCAAAACGTTACGTAAAGCGTTCCGTACTTGACAAAACGTTCCGTACTTGACAAAAAATTCCAAAGACGAGAAAGAAGTAAGCAATGTTAAATATGCAACATACAGGGGAAGCTATGCCCATAGAAACCAGCCTTCTTAAACTTTAACGATTGTAAATTGAAACATTTCCTTATTTTATGTTGCCTTTAGTAGTCCTACATTGTAAATAGGGAAATAATGAAAAAAAAACAGGTCTTAATTACTTTAATAACTGATTGCATGTATATATTTCGTCTGAATAAATGTTTGCTTCTGCTGTTTGCTTCTGCTTAAGTTAACAATTGGTAAAACATGTTAGTCATATATACTTTTAAGTTTGGAATGATCTCATTACAATAAACGTATCAACCTTTTGTAATCTACCAAACTATACACTAAAGTATTGAAGCTGTTCATGCCTCGTTTTCTAGTTTTTATAATTCTATAAAATTTGTTTATGTTGTACATGTACAACGTTTCAACGAAATTTGCTTTTTTACTATACAGTTACTGTGGTACTTAAACATTGTGAAGTTTTTTTTTTAAACTAAAGTAAACTAATATTTATTTTCTACATTGCAATTATTTCTTCTTACCTTTGTCATCAAAACTGTAGGATTCGTTTCTCACAAAGTGTTTGATATATCTTCTAAAGATCAAGTCAAGCTTTGTTTTCTTGTCATTTCCAATTTGTGTAGATGTCAGCGTTATTGTAGTGTTACATTGTGTTGACTGTAAACAGTTTGTGTCTTTGATATTTTCCCTAACTTGGTCCTTTACAGCTAGATGGTTTTCATTTGGTATTAAGGTGCGATACGTTATTTCAGTATCAAGACGGAGTACATTAGGGAGAACGGGAACTGAAAAAAAAAGATTTTCTGCTTTTTTGTCTAGTCTCAAAACGTTTACTCTGGATAGGAAATGAATTACATCTTAAACCTCTTTGATAAATTATGAAGAGAATCATATCATACTAACACATCTTATTAAATAAAAAATCTCATTGTAACCATTAAATTAATGCGTAGGTAACATTAAAATTTAAAATAACCAACCTATACAAGGCGCTTGCACCATTCCAGGCACCCAAGAGTAGTTTGTTTCAAAGCCACATTTTAGTTTGCTGAATTCAGTAAACCATGGTGTATGTATTGTACCATTTTTGCATGTTATCATACATGTACGAAGTCCAAAACTCTGATCAGTTTCACACTCGATATAAGCTAACGATTCATTTCTATGCACGAGTTCAGGACACGCTGCAATATACAAATATGCTGAGTTCATTATTCCTGTTTTTAGAGTTTTGAATACGGATAATATAATTGTATATCCGTTAAACTTTACATGGTATTTCGATAAAAATAACTAATAAAAATAGTTTAATATGTTAAATTTTGCACAATTGAAAAGAAGTAGTTATACCTTCGCAAGTTTTACTTTCACATTTTCTTATAACAGTATGAGAACCATGGCAAGGTTTTCCGTATGTATCTGCGGGAGGATTGTTGCATGCACGATGACGGGTTTGAAAACCTGAACCACACGTTGCAGAGCATTTTGACCAAAATGACCAATCAGACCACTGACCATCAACTGCAAATGAAATTTTATGTGGTGATGGGGTACACATTTAAGCTTTTCGTTTAGACCTGAATGCGTGCCTGAAGTAATTTATTATATATTTTCATTGATAAAATCTATGCAAAGATGATTTTGAAGAACAGAAAGCAACAAGTTAAACAAATTGCAGGCTCAGTTAGATTGAGCGTGTTCGGGACAGATAATGAAATGCTGTACTAATTAATTTAAAGTGGTATGAGTTTTAGACTTCAAGTGTTCATGTCATATAATTGATGAGTATATGAAAAGAAACACATCTGTTTGATTGAAAATATCATTTTTAAAAGTGGGTTTAAAATTAAATTACTAAATGTAACTTTGTAGGACATGTTTTATGATCTGCCCTTCTATTTCTTTATAAAGCAAGGAGATAGTTTTACTTTTCTTTACATATTTACAATACAAAAGATAATAGGTAAGGATAGATTTCTCGGAAGTTCAGAGCACTAAAATCACAGCCTCAGAGCCACGCATTTGCATAGCAGGCCCACAACAAAAAGAAGCTGTAATGAAAAAATATTCCAGACTGGTTGCTGCAAACATCCAACAAGTACATATTAATTTATGCTAAAAATAGATGGAGGGGAAGGAAATAGTAAGGGGCAAAATCGGACAGGGTGGGGGGAAGGACCCCGAAGGGGCAAGTTGAAATAGGACGAATATACAAGGGGATGCCATGTTCTTTAATAACAGTCACACTACAACGTAAACCACAATAGCTCAGACACTCATGTACCAAAGATAAAGACACAACCAAGGTCAACTGAGTAACATAGAAAAACGAACAAGCAACACATAAGAAAACAGTAGGGCACAGTTATAGATTCACTAGCATACAAACGCACCCACAGAAGTAGGAAAAAAGCAATCGTGTACCGTCTTAGGATTCCGGCTGCCAAAACAAATCTTGAAACAGATTCAT
The DNA here is from genome assembly GCF_021730395.1 of Mercenaria mercenaria. Taxonomy (NCBI): domain Eukaryota; kingdom Metazoa; phylum Mollusca; class Bivalvia; order Venerida; family Veneridae; genus Mercenaria; species Mercenaria mercenaria. Next base: position 94,519 of record NW_026463375.1, read on the forward strand.
TATGCTTACTTGGATAATTTTGGCAAAGATATCCTGAATATCCTGCTCGACAGCTGCAAGTGTAACTATCGTTATGGCTATTACACGTGGCATCATTCATACAGATATTCTCAGAGCAATAATCTGGCGGGTTCTTGCACGTGGTTCCGGACCAACCATGAGAACATTTACAAGTGTACGTGTCATTGTGATTTTGTATACAACTATGACCGTTGCACAAATTTGGAGAACAATGGGTTCCACTCGGACGTTCCCCTGAAGGTAGAAAATAACGTTATAAGACAGTGGACTGGAAAGGAGAAAGCAAAAAAAAAGACAGTCTAACAAAAATGTAAGCAAAAGAAATATTTACTTCTACAATATTATTATAAGTTTCAGTTTTAATTTTAACATGCCTACCTGAATTTAATGCGCGGCCATATATAAACAATGGTTGTGCTATTACCAAACACATTTGAAAATTCTTGTTACACGAACAATAGTTTAAATCAATAAACTCACGTGTACACAGACTTTGCACTGACCAAGTCCCTTTCGCCTGGCATATAGTGTATTGTGGCCCAACCATCAAGAACCCTTGGTGACACAAGACTTTACAAACAGTGTTGTAACTATAGATGTTGTTTAAGCACGTTATATTAGCATTATCTGGTGCTTTAGGGCTTCCACATTTGACCTCTAAAATAAACAATATATGATAAAATCTGTAGAAAGATCCTTTGGAAGCAAACAATGCAACCTTGCGGAATAATAGCAGACTCGGTTTTATTGAGTCTGCTCATGAGAGAATATGTTTTCTGCAACATCTCTCACTAAATACTTGTGATTGGTTAATAGATTAAAATATTATCAAAGTCAGAAAGAGTTGTTTCTAAACATTTAAAACTAAAATGGTCTATATGTTTGTTTCTCGAGCATAATTATCTTAGATTATATTATTATTATAATAGTCTTTTTGTGTACAACGAATATGACTTTATTCATATTCAAATAATTACTGAAATATTGAAATACTGTAATTGAGGATGTCATACTTTCACATTGCTGAATATTTGTCCAGTTTGGGAACTTGTTAGCTACTGAGGTATATCCACAAGTGGCATTTTCAGATCTAGGCAGTCTAAAACCTTCATCACAAGTAACCATACAAGAACTTCCTGGTGCTGTGCTATTTGTACACGTGTAACTGCCGTTGTTAACAACCCCCAACTTAGCACAGGAGGGAACTAGTACATAAAATATTTGAAGCAAATGTCAGTTTTGTCACTTACACGCATCAAAATGTCATGTCCTACTCAGGCGTAATGTGATAGTTTAGATAGTACAGTGATTATACACGTCTTTTGTGTACTAATGCCTGCAGAAGCCAGTGGGAATTACAAACATCTCACAAGGATTTCTGCACACCTAAACACACAAAAGAAACGTGTATTGTCGCTATTCTTGCATGAAAACATCCTTATTTCTTGTTAAAACAAGCACGAAAATACCCATAACTTTTCATATTATTTAAAAACTTTGTAAACAGGAACACAGTTATAAGAATAATAAGTATACATTCGAGTTATTTTGAGTACGATCACATTTCGAGAATGGATGAGTACGAACGTAGTGAAATTTATATGTTCTGCTACAAATTAGTTAAAATCATACCAACTGATACTTCCCAAAATCATTAATATGATTCCTTAAAACAATCGCACAAGTTACAACTGATTCAATACATTCAACACAAACCGACGCCGAGTTCAAAAGGAAATAAACAGAGGGAGAAGGAAGTAAGTACATTGTTGGTAGCAGTGGGTTTAGGGCTGGAAACTGATACAGAAAAACATACTGTGCATTAGATTGCATTTTATGCCACAAAAGACTATTGTGGAAGAAACCAGACGCAGATACCACATCTCCACAGGAATAAATGTCCGTCCAGGGCAATGCATTTTAAAAATGAATATCCTGTATTAACAACCCGTAAATCGCATTGTTAACACTTCGGTTAATAATGGGCATATCCAAGGAAAAATATACTTATGCAAGAAGATTAAATAATAAATTCATCTGCATATCGTTTCCAATATGTCAGTAGCACAAATATTCATTATTAATGTCATTCAATACTTTATTTAGGCATTCGCCAACAACGATGCGCTCAGTGTACTCCACTTAATAGGATTTAATATCAATAGGGGCCTTAACCAATATAAAATATTTTAAAATGGGAGTTTTGTAAGCCAACTTACCGATTACAGTGAAGTTAAAGTGACAGTTGTCTATCAACCCATCTTTGTCCGTTGCGAGGTACACTATACTGTGCGTTTGTCCCCAAACAGTTCCGAGGAAAGTTCCACCATTAATGCCTCCTTTTACTTGTCTTACACTGTGATCGAAAGTATGTAAAGCATTTTATATATGTAGTTTTATCATACAAATTCAAATAAACGCAATAAGTGATTTCTGTGATGGAACATGAATGAAGCTTAACTTAGACAAATCTAAAATTATGGTCTTCCAAAAAGGCGGTTATCTAAGTGAGAAATGGGCATTTAAAGGGAAAGAAATTGAAGTTGTGTCATGGTATAAATATCTTGGTTCGTATTTTACGCCAAAACTATGTTGGTCAAAGACTCAAGAAATTTTATCTCTACAAGCTAATAAAGCGGTTAATATGATATTTAAATGCCAAAAACAGTTTGGGTACTTAAACCACAGGCAAGCCTTTAAATTATTTGACTCTATAGTAAAACCTACTGTGACGTACGCGGTGGAAATATGGGGATACCGTCCGTGCACTGTGATTGAACAAGTCCAAATACGTTTTTGCAAACGCCTCGCTTGCATGAATCAAAATGTATCGAACTTCTTTGGTCTCAGTGAATGCGGAAGATATCCGTTATCAGTGACGTACTTTTCAAAATGTGTATAGTATTGGACAAAGTTACTGCAAATGTCAAGGAAAGGTACCCTAAACAGTGCTACTTAATGCGAAAGAGATTACATGACGTCGGTCGAGTCACGTGGGCAACGTACATTAAACGCTTACTGTACCAATATGGATTTGGTTATGTTTGGATAACGCAGGACGTATGTGACACCGCAGTGTTCCTCCACGTTTTTACACAAAGACTTAAGGTACTTCCGCCATCTTGAATTTAGAGTGACCATCATTTGAGGTGTGAAAATATAGTGAACAAAAGCTTTCAAATGCAGCTGTTCCAGAGTACAAAAACAGCTCAGTTTGCAAGACCTAAACTAAAAGTAGCTGTATAAAAAGTAAAACTAAAATTTGGAAATAAACAAAGAAGATATTTTACCTGTATTTTTCCAAATTTTTCGTTAGATTTATAAATCCTTTCAAAATACTTTATTAAAAATTCATGAATGGCAAAAGTTAGTTCAAAGTTTCAATTAGTGCATAGGAGAATTGTCTTACTGAATAGAACTAAACTAAGTACAAAATCTGTTTTCAAAACTGACCACCTCATGTATTAAAACGAAAATAAATCTGTATATATTGCTATTTTCAGCATACATAAAAGTAGTGCAATGTGCGGACAATGATATTTTTACGTATGGTGTACCAAACTGCCTTTAAATGTAAGACAAGTCTCAGACTTAATGTGAACAAGATTTGACAACGATCCAAATTCTTTTTAAGGATTGTGCAAGTATAAGAAAGGTTTAATTTATTATAGTGGAATTTACTTACGCGCTGCTTATCTCACGGAAAATTTGGTGGAAATGGAATTTTCGGCACTTCCTGCGGTAACTACCGAAATTACTTAACGTAACGTTCTTACACATACGTGATTGTATATTTATAAATTATAAAAACAATCGAAATATTTGCTTTATCACGATATATGCAAATATTTTTAGACAATCTTGAAACATTTGGCCACAGTATTTCCGCATACTGGTCCGGGACAAGTTCGTTATGTGTAGTGATTCCTTATTAGATGTCTCATGCGTCGTAAACTAACCAATTTTGATCTATCGACTTTTTATACAATATGAGAATTTATGCAGCATGTTTTTAAAACCACAGTGAGAATAAATCGCAGAAAAAATGTACAGCCAAATATGTTAGGAGGTAATACAATTTGTATACAATTGTAGATAACTACGAAACATTTTACAAAATGCAATCAGTTGAACTTCTCACGCGAAAACCTGATGATTAAAATCAGCAATATCTCAAAAGTAACTTTTCTGTATCTTGGTTCTTCGTTAAACAATGATATTTTTCACACTTTCATAGATTTAAACTGATAATAAATGTGTATTGAAATTCCGGCATAGAAATGGACACTGACTTTACATTAGTGATTACTGCGGTGTTGACAGCGGAAGCAGCGGTCCAGTACTAAGACTGTCTACGAAACCAAGGATAACGAGTTCTTTATCTGAAAATTACGAACACTGGGATCAGTGTTCACTATACACCTGAAAATAATAGACTTGCTATTTGCCGACTGCACACTTGTTTTCTATTGTCGTTAATATAAAGAAGACTAGTAAATATTCGTACATATATGCATAATCTCATAAACACTTCTTTAATGTATGTTCTCTGAAATTATAACAAATAACTGGCTCAACTGAGACACCATATTTTAAAGTAAATTCAGTTTATTCACCACGAGGTTCAAAATGCACATGGAATAATTATAGAACATATATGCATTTAAAGTTGAAAGTTGATTGTTTTCTACAGGACGTAAAACTGAAACAAGTAAGCATTTTTACTTTTTCAGCAATATTCCTCAGGTGAACTTTGACATTGTTTACGAAGAGAAATCAGTTTTGTGTCATCTTGAAATGCGTTGTTCGGCTGAAACGTATAGGTCCCGGAAAAGTTCTAAAATGGTTTATTTTGGGGAATTTTGTTTTATTTATAAATTCAACACAATGTGCAATATTTCCAGTTTTTGAAAATGATTGAAATTCAACTTTATTTTAGAAACATTTCCGATCTTTCATTAATATTTTGCCAGCGGATGCTTACAAATTTTAAGTGAAATGGCTTTCTTGTCCAAGAGAGGTGTGTAAAGCGAAAAACTATCATTACACATTGCGTTTATTCTTTAAATGTAAAGGATCGGTAACAGATTAAGGAGATCGGACAGTGAAAAACTATACTAAATGGATATCTCTAACCATGAATAAGGAGACATACATATTTCAGTAAAGAAATCTGAGGTAAAAGAACAATCATATATTTTGTTCCTTGAAATAAACATGGTGGCGAAATATTTTAGAAAAACTGTGCACGTGTTTTGCGCATTAGAATGTTTAACGACATTTTCTTGAAAAAGTAACGCTCGTGTGCACTATTTTGGCATTTCTTTGATTTGAAAATAAATGTTTTATAGCAATTTAGGTTGCATACGATACCAAAATTTTGCACCAAAAATGTTCACTCATTTTCTTCCAAAGCACTGTGGAGATGGGGTTCAGCGTAGCTTTCATGCTCGCAAGTTTACCTACAGATATATCTTTTCAACTTTTATCATATATATTTTATGTCCTTGCATTTCGAAAGCTGTTTCGAGAATTCTGATTTTTCACATAAATTTCTAATTTCAATTTGCGGAAGTACCTTAAGGACTGTGCCTATCAGTCATTGTGGTCGGATATTAACGATTCCTCGAAATCTCTGACGTATAAACTTTATAAAAACACTTTAAACCCAGAGATGTATCTATCGTTGTCACTGACATATATGCAAAAACGAACTATTTCTAACTTTCGATGTTCTAGTCATATATTTATGATTGAAAAGGGGAGACATTTAAATATAGTTAAAGAGTAAGAGTATACATTCTGTCCTTCCTGTTTGAGCAATAATGTGTACACAGTTGAAAACGAGATGCATTTTCTTCTTGTTTGTTCATTATTCAACGCACTGCGGGAACGATATTTTAAACAGCAATGGCTATCTTCAGTCATAAATAATCAGTTGTTAATAAATATCACGAGTGCTTCTGATAAAGGCAGTATTTTTCTGCTTTCAATTTTTTTGATTAAAAATATAAATTGTTGCCATGCTAAATGTTTTTTGGGCCGGATGCCTTTTAGTACGATAAAACTGTATTGTATTGTATTGTATTGCATTGTATTGTATTTGTTTCAAGAAAACCTTCAATTCATATTATCATTAATTTCTTTACCTCGGGAAATCCCCATTTTCATCAGTAGCTACCGGTTCTGTCCATCTGATGACGACATGGTCAATTCCTTGTTTTGTGTAGTAGGTATTTTGAATGTCTTTTGGAGCACACGGTTGCTCGAATTTAGGAGGTAAAAGCCATTCGGTCATGTTGCTCTCAACAGGACCTATGAAAAAAAATAAACAGCAGATTTTGCTCCGTAAAGATTGTCATTTAGTGTTTGAATAATCATTCGTCTTAAGCAAACGAGTCTCGAAAAAACTAACTTTACAAAGTTTTGTCGTGAAGTGGTTTTATAAATTCCATTACGTGTTTATCTACACAAGGACAGAGTGGTGCAATAAATCAACAGAAGGAGCCTCATAATTTTCCAGAGTTATTTAACACTTGAAATACCTAGTATCGACACGTGTGGTATGCTGGGGCGTAAAGGGAATAATTAAGGCGGGTAAGCTCAACACCCATAGGATCAATGCGTCAGATATATAGTCAATATCATATGTTTTCTCTGAGTAGCATTTTGGTGGATTTGACGGTTAGACGATTATTATAGTTACAATTACGTCCCTGTTTAGCACTCGTGTCATTAAGGCATCGGGTTCGATTCCTCCCTTACTCCGCAATCATGCAATTTATATATTGAAATGGCGTTTATTCGCATGCAACCTTAACTTTATATGAAATGTTCAAAAGGAAAATCATATTGGTATCACTCACAAAAGTAATTGCAAGTCAATGAATTGTCCTGGCTTGGAAGTGACCGCTGCACTCTGTTATAAAATGCACCTGAAAATCAAAATTGATAGAAATTGTGATATAAAACTGAAGTATTATGCATGTTATCGGATGTTATCATTCCTACTTTCCATAAACTTAGTTTAGATTAATTTACACTTAGCTCATTCCTTATTAACGTAAGTAAAATTTCACGCATGTGCACTCAACGTTAGGCAAAACGACATGACAGCACAATGTTAACTACGTAAACTTTATAAATTATCAAAATTGAATTTGGTCAATATGACTCTGTTTTATAATAAATTATCAATGCAGGACATCCGCAACTGCCTTTCTTTCTCTAAATGAGAAACTTTGAAAATAATGCGAATATAATAACTGATATTTCGAGGTCCATAATGAACAGGCAATAAATTGTTCTTCAGCCATATTCAATTTGACTTTCATTTGGACAAATTTAGGTCAAAGAACAAAATAGAAATGTAATATTATCATTCAGTTAAAAGCTTTCAAGAACTTTCATAACGTGATCTGACGTGAGTTACGATGTGCCGCAATAAGCTAAAGGTCGAATTAAAAAAAAAAGCAATATAATCAATAGTAGTTGAAGTGGACGTTTCGTTTCCTTTCATGGATTTTGAAGCTCGAAAACTGAATATTTTAGACGGGGTTACAGATTCATCCAATCTGGTGTACTCTACCCCCACCCTACAACCACACTTCCTAAATCCCCCTGCTAAAATTGGCAAAGGCGGATACATGTTAAATTTATGATAGTTCTGTTATAATCAATAACAGAAATTTTGATATTTAATTTTAAAGAACTGCAACGCTTGCCCTGGAACAGGACAGAGACATGTATTAGCTTACTTCCCTTGCTATTACACGATTGCGTGGAAAATGAAAATGATTTAAGACACAATATCATACCTTTATGCACAACAAAATCATTTAGGATTTGATTTATTCATATTTATTTTATTTACCATTCAAAGCCTGCTTCGTATGATTTTGTCAGCTTACTTATTGTTAAAAATAACCTTAAATCAGCCGATAATAAAATGAAAAACCAGTTAGTATTCTATAGTGCAGATAATACATTTTGCTTGTATCAAAATATCACAATAGAAGCACCTTTTTAATACAGAACAGGTAGGTGAAAACACTAAAGGTGCAATTATATTGATCTCTGTTTCCTAACACGACCCGTTTCAGTTTCCTATTCTGAAAATTGTGTGTTATTAAACAACAATTCATTTTTTCTGACGTTACAATTATTACGTCATAGCGTTAAACGACATAGCGGCGCGCTGGAAAAGAAACCAACAGAAAACAAGCAAATATTTAAAAGTTTTCGTCAAAGATGTCGTTCAGATGCGTATTATTATATCAGGAGGGCGCAGCATTTCAACTACAAACAATGATTTTATTCAGCGACAAATCACTTATAATAACGAGATATATCTTTTCTGAAATAACTTTTATGACCCGGTCTACTTAAGTGACATCCTCGATCTTGATTACCACGGTGACCTATGTCTTATCATGTCATTTGCATAATAATAACGTAAACTTTGCGCTCAGAAGAAATCATTTAATTATTACTAAACACTCCAACTTCATTGACAAAAAGCCGCGTCCCTTAAATACTTGTAATTCAAGTCGAAGAAAATATGTAATACATTGTTATTTGAAGGAAGAAATCTTTTGAATGTTAAAATAAAATAAAATTTGACATTTACAAATGTAAGGAACAATTTTACGTCTGTTTTTGTGAGTGGATCCAGATTTAAAATACCTGCGAACGGACGAAAAATAAGAAAACATCAACTCCTCAGGTAAGATAAAACTAATGACGTCTCAAACTTTAATCAATGCATTCTGTACAAAACAATTTGTGATCAAAATCCATTTTTTATTAAAGCAATACCATTCGTCATATAATGGTTATTTTATGTATGTTTATTTATTGTTGAACTGTCTTATTGCCGCACGTAAAGAGTACATGCGCATTAAAATCAAAACATCTGTGTAAGCAACTCGGCAAGCAAAGGCGTTGTAAATCCGTCTATTTCATTTGTCGTTTTTTTGTGTGTCTCGATTGTCAGCCAAAAACAATCCTATGCGGACTGTTGACGATAGGAACGGATTTGGAATCGACAGGAACTTACATTGAAATAAAAATGTTGAAACTCTAAAATGTTTAAGTTTTATCTGTTTAAAATGAATGTATCAAATGGGGCCTCGATGGCCGAGTGGTTAAGATCTCTGACTTTAAATCACCTGTCTTTCACAATGTGGGTTCGAGCCTCGGACGGGGCGTTGAATTCTTCATGTCAGGAAGCTATCCAGCTGACTTACGGAAGGTCGGTGGTTCTACCCAGGTGCCCGCCCGTGATGAAATAATGCACGGAGAGGCACCCGAGGTCTTCCTCCACCATCAAAGCTGGAAAGTCGCCATATGACCTACAATTGTATCAGTGCGACGTTAAACCCAACAAAACAAACAAACTTACGCGTGATAGTGTAAATAGCAGTTGGATTTAAATTCGTTATCATTCCAAGTGGGTAAATATTATTAATGTCTAGGTTTATAAAATCGATTATCGATACACGTTGTTGTCCTAAGCCCTGAATTATTTTCCATGAAAAAGAGTTTTTCCACGAACAGCTACTTATCACTGTTTTTTTTATTAATGGGAATAGATAAATATGTAGTTTTAACCTTGACTCTTACTTTTTATAAAAACTCCTTTCATACTGTCATTGGTCATTTTTGTGATTGTTTTTTTGGAACGATTTTACTTTATGCCGACTTGAGAGACTGTAAATGGGTTTCTCTTCATTCTAATCTAATTTCTATCTTTCTGTTTTAATGTCATAAACATGAACTTTAAAATATTTTTCAGTCATATTGTAAAATATGAGGATAACAGAAATATGATTTTATTTTAATAGTCATATGAAAAGTACTGAAAAAGTAAATAAGCTAATATTATCTTAAAAGCCCACGTTTGAAACCAATGCAATATTGATAACCCTGTTCAGCAACTGAACATATAACTGAAAGAAAATGTTCTTATACTACTAATCCCCAATGATAACGTGATTCCCGCCGAAACGCGAGGATGAGTCTAATTCATGATAACTGATGAAACAACCATTCATAATGCTTGCACATTACTTGACACGCAATTATTAGTATTTCTTTCATTTCAAATAAGTATATAAGTATATGGCAACATAGCTCAGTTGGGTAAAATGCAGACAATAATTGGATTTAAGCAGATTGTTTTGTGGGTTCGAATCCTCACAAGGGTTGTTTTTTTTCAGATTTTTTTTGTTTTTCCTATTCCTTTTCTTCCGTACTTTTGTTTCTTTCTTTGATGGTTTGTTGTCGAGCACGCTTGCGGTGAGCTCGGTATAGTCGCCACTTTCGGTGTATGTGCGTGCGTGCGTCCGTCCAATTTTGTCCAGAGAATAACTTTGACATGCATGGAACAATCTTGTTTATATTTCGCATTAATGTTTAACTCAATGAGAAGGCATGTCATGCGCAAATCCCATGTTCCTAACTCAAAGGTCAAATTGAAGTTTGTCCGGAGTATTTCTCCTTCATGCATGGTAGGATTTTGATGTAACTTGGCATGAATGTTTACCATTATAAGACGGAGTGTCATACGTAAGAAGCAGGTTCCTAGGTCCAAGGTCAAGGTCGCACTTAGAGGTGAAAGGTGCTGGTGGGCTCGACATTCTGCCCGTGGGCATACTTGTATTTGTATAATTTATATGTCTTTATATAACACACTAGTATGTTCATTTTTTGCATGGCTAGTGCATGCATTTAATCAATATCATCTTTGTTATGTAAAAACTATTCTGATATGCCTTTAGATACCTCTCTGTCGTATTGTCACAGAGCTCATGAAGGAATCCTAATTTTTATGCAAAAGTGAAATAAAAATTTTAAAAAAAAATGTCAGTGCTGAGTTTCGAACCCACACGGCAAAAGATCTGTTGAACATTGACTGTATGCTTTACCACTGAGTTAATTCGTAACTGCTACAAAACCTTGAAGTATTTAGATTGTAACATGTTAGGAAAATGTTGAATTCCCTAGGTTCCATTTCAATCTATTTATAGTCATGTTTGTAAATATCAAGTTATCGTTGGGGCATAGTATGTGCAAACATGAAAATAATCTTGCAGATTATTGTAAGCGTGCATTTAAACAAAATGTACAATCAATTATTTCTTTCAATATTTGAGTGGTTTGTCATTAAGAAAGGAAGCAGTAAAATAGTTTCATATTAAAACTAAGAAGAAAAGCTACTCACCTATCAAATGACATCGTGCCGCTAATTGTATAAAAAGAATGTAGTTTACAACTTTACGCATTTTCATTTGCAGTACACATCCTGAAATATACAGTAATCCATCAGAGGTTTGACATAGCCTTGAAATTTACCTGAAATATGCGAGTATAAACTCTTATACAAACTTAAAAAAATAAACTTATTGAAATGTGCATTATATTTGTATTGCTTTAATGTAAAAGAAAAAAAAACAATAAAAAAACAATACATCCCAATAGCATATAAAGTTTTTATTGACAATTTATATATTCATAGGTTCCGCTTAGATGAACGCATTAATATCCTAGTTTAAAGTTAATTCTAATAGTATCAAAGTACAAAATATTTCACGTTATGAAATATTAGTTGTTTTTTCTTTGTTTGAAATTAAATGATACGATAAAGGAATCTACATTTTTTATTTATATAAGTATTTAAAACATGTTAAAAATTATTTATATGTTAACTGTCCAGTGAAATCAAATTTGATTATCGAATTAAGATGTTATCAGACGTTTTAAAATTTTTCCTTGAAGTCCTTGAAATTTATTTTTGTCCCTATTTCACAGAAACGAGACGTGGGGTAGATAAATATTTACAGTACATTGTAATAACCTTGAACCATGTTAAAATCAGGTAATGTGTTATGAAAAGTGGAAAACCAAAAACGACTTACGTTGTTTTCCTTCTGTATAATTTAATATACAGTTTAACAATAAATAGTTCTCTAAAGGAGAATGTGTCAAATACATGTATGTACGCTATTTCCTTGTTACACAGAGGATATAGAATTTATAAATTTTATTCAATATACTCATTATATAACTAATTTGATGTAAGTCAGCATTACCTATAATCAAAAATTGACAATTAATAACACATTCTTAAATGCATTGTCGATTGCGGAAATAGGCTTAAAGAGTAAAGTATACAGTATTCATTAACAAATAAAACTAGCTGTGACAATTGTTTTCGCTGTTTTTAGTATTTAGTCTCACAAAAGATTCCATAACAACTGAAAAGTTGTGACAGGAGACTATGTATTTTAGTTCTTATACGGAAGGAGAACAAACAGAAAGAAAAGATACATATAACATTTAAATACTACCTGCGTATTTATAATTACTGACTGTTGGTTAAGCAATTATACATTAAGATTTTCTGATTTCAAAGGCGCTATATATGAACATAGCTAGATTTCTTATGTCCTTTATGTTTTCGGATGTTATCTATTCCATTGTTTTGTGCATGCTCGTTCTTGTAAATAAATATGGTTCATATTTCTTTCTTCAATCATTACATTCTAGCAAAACAAAAATGGTATTAGTCTTCTAGTTTGTTACAAATCAGGCATATTCTATTTTCAAATAGTGTATGATTCCGCCTTCCTATTTCTAGTTTAGGCCTTTGGGTTGAAACTCTTAATTAATTCAGTAAGCACAATCTCATGTCTTAATATTTACTTGATTTAGGTACATTTGATCATTAAACGTTGAAAGCGTTCTATAAAATAATGCTGTGCTTCATTTTTTGAGCCTATTAGTCCGTTCTTGTAACTGTATGACTTTTATTCGGGCAATACATTATGAAAGCCCATAATTAAAAGCGTGTCTCTAGACAGTGAAGTCAAATTTGTCTTATTTGGATAAACACCAGGATCTGTTAACATTAAATTATGTATCATTGAAACATGTTATCCTGCAGGGTTGTTTACAACTTTTAAGCAATATTTTATAACTTTATATAATCGTACAGATTGAAATTTTAACCTTCCATGTTCACCGTAAATAAAGTCATTTTATCACGCAATTTGTTAATGTTCTATATAAAGACACTATGTCATTTCTTTTTTCCCTTTTGAACGATATCGACAGATTATTGTTATGTAAAAGATATATTAAATAAAACCATGTTGCTTTAAAAATATATAATAAGATAAATGGAAATTAGAGCGAAATGTCCCTTTACCTTGTTCAAAATGAAAAGCCTTGCCAAGTTCTTCTGTTTAAGTACCCGCGAATGCATTCACTGTTTCCTAATATCTAAGTCAAATTTCAAGAAATTGCTGTACTGAAGATACCTTAACAAGAAGTATAATTCGGGTATAATGGTAAAATGTTTGTTTGCATTCTATTTGCACTATTTGTCATCTACATAATTCCTTACATTTACCATACTACTTTAACCGCAATGTATTTTACATCACATCATAAAAAATGAATGAATAAATAAATAAATAAGTAAATAAATAAATAAATAAATAAATAAGAACAAAAATAACGGAATGATTTATTTAAGGGTTACAGGTCCCTCTAAGCAACTGTCTAGAAAGTGAGTAATATATAGCAAGTTTTACGCAGGCACCGAGAGTTAAGTGCAAACATGATAAATAATAACTGAATTCAATGACAAGGGTAAACAAATATGTAAAACAAAACTATATGTCATATGGCGCCTGCTTTGATAGTGGAGGAAGACCATCATTTCATCATGATTGGGCACCTGGGTAGAACCACCGACATTCCGTCAGCCAACCGGATGGCTTCCCTACATGAAGAATGCAACGCCCCGATTGGGGCTCAAACCCACATCGTTGAGGAACAAGTGGTTTGAAGTCAGCGACCTTAACCACTCGGCTACGGAGGACCCCCGAGCAAATAACGGAACATTATTTTGAAAATAGCCAAATTTGTAAATAAATGTGAAAATTGTGACATTAATTAATTCATGCAGATGTAGAATCGACCCGGCAAAGACATCAGGTTTATTTTCAGTACAATACCATATAAACATGGATTAATCCATATACTACTACAGTATTAATAACGCATAATATGACAAAATTTTGAAAATAGCCAAATTTGTAAATAAATGTGAAAATTGTGACATTAATTAATTCATGCAGATGTAGAATCGACCCGGCAAAGACATCAGGTTTATTTTCAGTACAATACCATATAAACATGGATTAATCCATATACTACTACAGTATTAATAACGCATAATATGATAAAATCCGCTATTTTTCATCGACAAATAAGCAGATAACATGGCACGAATTAATCCACCATTCACTTTGAAAGTTTTTAAAACGTTTACATAACAATGCAAGTATCCACCCCTATATTGTGTTGAAACATATTACAAGGCGGTCTAAAATATGAAATTAAAGACAAAAAGTAGTCCATACATTTTGTACTTGTAAATAGAAATGCTAATATTGATAGAAAATGATCGATTAATCCATTCATATTTTATATTGTGAACACACGTTCACTGACCGTCTTTTGCGTCCTGCACGTTTCTAGAATATCTTTAACAATGTTAATATTGATAAAAATATGGATTATTTTATCTAAATTGCATATAGTGAAAAAACATTCGCATGCCAAATTAAATATAAAATCAAAGACATAGATTAATCCATCAATTCTCCATGTGTATTTCCAAACTTTCTACAATTAACACACCCTATAAACGACTGTATTCCCCCTCTTCCTCTTGCGAGTAATCAAAACAATAAACTGACAGCTAAAAGTTGAAAAACAACATTTTAAAGTGACTGACTTGCTTTGAAGGTATGTATATTTACATTTTATTGATGCTAAACACGATTTGTTTCTGTATATAATGTGTTAGTCTGATGACAGGTATAATTATAGCAAAAAAACTCGATTGATCACTGATTTTGTCCAGAAATTGTACATTGTCGGCGTCAAAACTATTTATTTTCTTGCTTGAAGAATTACTTACATGTACATTTCACTGTTTCATGGATAAAGAATCAATACTAGTTTGGTAAAATAAAATAAAAGCATTGATAAATTCTCCAATTTGTTTACAACCGTAAATGAAAGAAGATCCGGTGTTATTTCCTGACTGTATTCACGCTTGCTTAATTACTGTACAAGTGCTTGCGAGTTTGGTAAAAAGACTGTATGCCTGTTTGTGAGTGACTTCGTTATAAAATATCGGCGTTTCCTATGCTCCTGTAGTATTTCTTCATATTTAGAACCCGCAAACAATGTTTGAAGGAGGGTGGTATAAAGCAGTCACCATACGATCTGTCTGTAAGATCAGTTTGTATATGTGTCCTCATATATTTGGTCGTGCAGTTACTTCAATGCTGTTGCACCTACCTCTCTCAAAGTTTACATACAAACATCGGTCATATGTAGTTAATGTCCATCTTATCATTTTCCTTTTTCTTTTTAAAGTGACACTTAAAGGTGAAACATGGTCTGTTTTTCGTGTCATTGCCATAACTTCTTTATGCATTAAGGGATTTTGAAATAACTTGGCACAAATGTTCACCACCATGAGACGGTAATGCGACGATGTGTCGCATACAAGACTATGTTTTCTAGAATTTCAAACCATTGAAACCAATATATAATCGCAACTGCAATTAATAAGGTTTGAAGATATGAACAGTAAATGATTTGGAGTGAAACGGCGCCAGATTGAATCCACTAATCCTTTGTGGATCGCTTTCTTGACAGCGTCGCACAGTAAACAGCTCTGTTCTAGTTTTGTCTTTGTATTTGCCATAAACACATGAACTTTAATATGTAACTTGTCTTATTTTACTGAAAATACATTCTGCGAATGAAATAAGTCCACATTTTACAAGCAGAAGTGCCATTAGAGGAAAAATGAGGGTTTATTACCTCACCTGAGCAAGAAGTGCTCAATGTGAGCTTTTGTGATCACCCTGTGTCCGTCGTTGTCGTCCGTCGTCAACAATTTGACTGTTAACACTGAGATGTTACACTTTTGGTCCAATCTTAATGAAACTTGGTCAGAATGTCACCCTCAATAACATCTTGGACGAGTTCGATATTGGGTCATCTAGGCTCAAAAACTAGGTCACCAGGTCAAATCAAAGGAAAAGGTTGTTAACAGTCTAGAGATCACAGTTTGGTCCAGTCTTAATGTAACTTGGTCTGAATATTACCCTCAATAAAATCTTGGACCAGTTCGTCATTGGGTCATCTGGGTTCAAAAACTAAGTCACCAGGTCAAATCAAATGAAAAGCCTGTTAGCTCTCTATCGGCCATAAATATGGCAATATCTCTAATGCCTACCCACGACTACCCGCTGTGATTTGATAATCATTTCTCATACATTTATACTTACCAAATTACATACAGCTTCCGATATAAATGTCGGAATTTGCCGATCATACTGAAACAAAGACGAGGTACAACTCACGCCATTTTTAAAACAACGGAAGTGGATTGAACAAGGCCTAGCAATGAAAACAACAAAATCCACAAGGACAGTTTCCCGGCGTGTGTGCGTTATCACTATCAAATGTAAATTATTTCTAACATGAGAAGTAGCGGTAAATCTTGACAGGTAGTAAACACGACGGCTGTATTATTCGCGCACGGTATATTTGTAACGATAACATGTTTATGTTATTATTGAGGAAGAGGGAATCGGGTAGTTAAACCATTAGGCCATTCGTGACAAAATAGTTGTACTACTTTTGAATGTTGTTGAGTGATTTACCATGAAGTAAACTCTGAATTACTAATAAGGACTTAATCGACTTTTCCGATAATGTTTTCGTTATCTTTTTCTATTTATACGTCCATTCGCAGGATCTTTGCGGGTGAAATAGTATTTTTTTTTTAAATCAGAGGATCATTTTGTTGCAGACGGACAGACAGACGGGGATCAACCTATAGTCCTCTACTGACGCATCTCATCGATATTTTGAAATCGTAAGGTAACATTAATATTTATTTTTCTTTGTGTGATATCCATAGGGAATCGACGGTTAATTTCTTGCATGACATAGTAGGGACACTGTGTATATATTCAGTTTCTAATTCGTATTTTATGATAGTATATGTGTGTAAAACCAACACTGAATACTTGCATGTAAACGACACTGAAGCATTCAATTAATTATTTAATTAAGTAGGATAGCGAGTCACAGACACTCCACCCCACCCCGCAATGGATTAGTACAAGCATCGCACAGGAGTTCGACATTAAATGACATTATAAACATGACGACTGATCAAAAGAAACTATTTTGTATGCATATCTTTTATTTCATTTATGCCTTTTAAGGACATAAATCGCCTATTGTACTCACAAGATGGAATACAGTATCACTCGCAAATACGCATTCAGATCAATATCAAAATTGGCAAGTCGGCATACAGTAAATGTTTTTTCACCGACTAGATAAAAATTAATTTCATTCAAAAACGCAACCGAAACGAAACATTTTATTTACATATATTTATGGAGTAGGCATACTTATTACAGAAAACATTAAGGATAATTGGATCACAAATCAATTTGGCGTAATATTCATCAGTTTCGTGACTTGGTCGAGTGAATGTTCATGCAATGAGTGTGGTCAGTCAACATTTTTTAAACATTACTTGTCAGTTTCATCTATTACAACACCATATACACATATTTATGTTAGACTTATCGTTTAATTTAAATACACATACAGTGTAACGCCAAAGTAATGACTTTGAAGACGGTTCTCACCTTTTGCGTGTCTGTTTATTGTTTTGATCACTCGCGAGGAAGAGGGGAAATACAGTCGTTTATAGGGTGTGATTAATGTATATAAACACTTAAAGATGGATTTTTCCGTCCCTAAAATGAATGAAAACACATTTGCTGACTGTCCCAAATATAAAATCATTGCCTTGAATAAGATATCTTATGCCTTCCAAGTTTCTAACATTTTCATTATACAATGTAAATATAGCAGCAAAAGATGGAATAATCCATTCCTATTTTATGCATCGAATACTCGTTCGCGTACCATCTCCAATGTTAAATCAAATACATATCCATCTTCACGTCCGTCAAGTTTCCAAAAGGCATATGCAACGTAAAACCTTTAAGCATTTTATATGTATTTTTCACTAAATCAAATACCATAACGCTATTCTAGTCTTGCTGAGTAAAAGCTCACAAAAAACTCTAGGCTAACTACTTCACATGATGATGAATAGAATAACAGACTACTGTCTTTTGATATCAATATAATCTGTGACAAATGTTAGAAAGGAAAATATAACCGGTGAGGTGGTGCTCTTTAGAAATTTCAAAGACATGGATACGAACACATTTTCAAGCGATCTGAGAAAAATGAAAATCGAAAGTGATAATGTCGACCTTTTTGTTGAAGAATTTCTGACAGCAGTAGAAAAGATTATGAACTCACACGCACCATTTATAGAAAAAAAAACAATCATCCATCGCGCTCCAAAACCCTGGTTCACAGAAAATCTTCTTCACCTTATAAAAGAGTGGCTCGCAAACCTGAACGTTTGTGGAAGAAACATAGACAATCACATCTACATGAAGCCTTCAAAACAGCACGTAAAAACTACGAAAAAGAACTCAAACATGAGACAAAATCATCTCTGAGTGAAAAAGTTCTTAATGCAAAAGGTGACTCAATAAAGCTTTATAGATTTGTATCTGAGACAACAGGCACTAGGTCTGAGAACCCTATGCCAACTGGACATGACAGTACACTGGCTGAGAAATTTGCAGATCATTTCATGAATAAAATCGAAAAAAATCGAGAATCGTTAAAACATTTCGATAAGTTTCAACAATGCGAAAAAGATATTCCTTGTTTTGACAGTTTTAAAGATCTGAGCGAGGAAGAAGTTAGAAAACTTATAAACCAACTACAGACAAAATCATGTGAACTTGATATTCTACCAACAAAAGTGTTAAAATCATACTTGGATGAGCTGTTGCCTGTTATTACCAAATGGTTTAATTTGTCGTTGCGCGACGGCATCTTTCCAACAAAATGGAAACAGGCAATTGTAAGACCTTTGTTGAAGAAAATGGGACTGAAACTTGAATTCGCAAACTACAGGCCTGTTAGCAATCAATCGTTTCTGTCAAAATTAATCGAAAAAGCAGCTCTGTTCAGGCTCAATGATCATGTAAACAAACACAATTTTCTACCAAAAAAACAATCTGCTTACAGGAAAAAACATTCTTGCGAATCAGCACTGTTACGTCTTGTAAATGATTTACTAGATACTATGGAGAAGAAAGAAGTTACGGCGCTAATTGCCATCGATCTCAGCGCCGCTTTTGATACTGTAGATCATGACATTCTTGTTGATGTGTTAAACAAACAAGCAGTATGGCGTTCGTGGAACAGCACTGAGCTGGGTTGATTCCTATCTGCGCCCCAGAAGTTGTCGTGTAAGTGTCAATTCAGCCATGTCATTTCCACACCAATTAAATTGTAGCGTTCCACAAGGGAACTGCTTAGGACCGTGGCTATATTTGACATTTGCGGGGACACTGTTTGATGTTATTCCGCCGTCGATTTCAGTTTACGGCTTTGCGGATGACCACACTGCTAATAAACGCTTTAAACCATCATCTCCAACAGTAGAATCCCAGGCAATACGAGAACTTGAACAATGTTCTAAAACAATCAACAACTAGATGAATGAAACTAAGCTTAAAATGAACACTTCCAAAACCGAGTTCATCATGTTTGGTAGTAGGCAACAGCTCTCTAAGTGTTCAACTGACAAAGTATGCATTGTAGGTGATGAAGTGAAATCAGTGAGCTTTATTCGATATCTAGGTGCATTACTGGATGAAAACTTGAATCTAAAAGAGCATGTAAAACGAATGTGTAGAACAGCAATGCTCAACTACTTCAGAATAGCTTCCTAAAACAAGTTTGAATACAGCAAAATTAAAATGGTAATGGTAGATTTCTCGGAAGCATAGAACACCATCAACACAGTAAAAGTCATGCATTGCAAAGTAGGCCCGCCTAAAATAGAAACTAAAGTGGACAGATATAGCAGACGTGTGGCTTCAAAAATCTTACAGAAACTACATTTTATTTGTATACAAGATATACAAAAAGGGAGAAAAAAGCGGGGTAGGAGTTTTGTGGGAAAGGACAAAAAGCAAGGATAAATATTCAATGGGTAAAACATTTTCCAAAAACGCAGCCTCCCTAGACCATAAACCACAATAATGTAATACAGTAATGATAAAACCACACACACATAGACAAAGCCAATCAAACATACAAGTAATTACAAGGAGAGTGGGCATAAAAGAGGGGGCGTTGGAAATGCCACTATGCTTTATAAAAAAACTGTGGATTTACATGCGTTTGGGGCACACAGACCTCGGTTAAACAAATCAATGTAAATACAGACCACGCAGAATAGTTAAACAAATCAATGTAAATGAAATATTTCCCCGCTGGGAAAGGCCAAAATACTAGATTGTATAACGTTAACCATATAAAATGTGTTTTAAGCTAAAAAAGCACAACGTGCTCTAGGTGAGCTATTGTGATTACTCGCTGTCCCTAAGTTCGTTGTCCTTCCGTCTTCGATCAACATCTTTTTTAACCATTTAACGTTTTGGGACGATACCTGACCTGATATTTCTTGGGTGGTTTTCTCCCTATTTTATTCAAACGGTTCCGCTAAGCTGAACAAAAAGG
The DNA here is from genome assembly GCF_021730395.1 of Mercenaria mercenaria. NCBI lineage: Eukaryota > Metazoa > Mollusca > Bivalvia > Venerida > Veneridae > Mercenaria > Mercenaria mercenaria. The sequence continues at coordinate 115,282 of NW_026463375.1, forward strand.
ACCGCAAACACTACAAATAAATAAAATATTTGAACGATATTTCTTCCTAAACCTCTAGCCTTATTTTAAATAATAGCATAGACCTTTTTGACATTTTACCAAGATTGTTAAAATTAGTACGATTCACCAAACAACATGGCTGCCTGGAGGCGTCCGTCACATATCCATGCATGTATACAGTTGGAACTTAAAACAATCTTCTTATCCTGACATCAATTTCACAAGAATGATCCTTGGATGTGTATATTAAAATGTCAGAAACTTCTGGTCTGAGTTTGGACCGAGTTTCAAGCAAAGCTATATCGTCGCTTTATTGATTGTGTTTATGTGATGTAAAAAAGAAATAACAAACATAAAGCAAACACTCGTTGGATCATAATATCAGAAACTTAAATGCAACGATACTTTATTAGATAATCTATATAATGTAAAGGTAACACGGCTCAACAATGTCGTAAATTATGATCGAGAGATATATTTAAGTACGTCCATTGGTATTAAATACGATAAGAATTTGGCCGCTATTCAGAAATTTGTCATAACAAAACAAGGGGTTTCCTGTAGATAAGGCCAAATGACGACTTGCCGTAGAACCCCCGTTGCCATATTTCTAATGCATGTTAATGCGGATGCATAATGTATATAACTATATCAAGTGATTTTAATAAAACCCTACTGATATGGTTGAAAACAGTAAAAAATGTAACTATGTCTGTAAATTGGGTATTGCAGTAACAATACAGACTGTTTACTCGCAAATCAGTATTTATTCTGCTGAGTAGTTTACATGTAAATACCTTTCAATAGGCTTGGTCTCCTGTTCATTTTAAGACTATAGTTGACTTGGTAGAGAAAGAATCTATATTTTTTCATAACATAACTAAGAAGTTAAACCCGCAATTGTGCAAATGACCACATATTTCTCAAAAATATCTTTAAACATACCATATTGGATAATTTCTATTTGTCTGTATTTCATTTAACCTTCAACTGTGATCTGGGTTGGTAAACAATAGTTCAATATTTTGACAGTCCGATACCCTTCAAATAATGCTGTAACAGATTGCAATCTATCTATAAGAGCTTATATACCTTTTATCAATCACTTTTTATATAGCTGTTGAGATAAAAGAATATGTCGGCATATTTGGAAATATGATTGAAAAATATGTCCACGTTAACTTCTATAAAGCTATCATTGAACTCTTACATATACAGTCAGTCTCTAAGGTATGTTTAAAGTACTATTAGTGAAAGAAAATGCAGTAAAAAGCGACAATAGAAAGTACAAACGGATTACAATATTTAAGATAAATCTCAAGGTTAAAAATACCCATTTATCGTTATGTATATATGTGAAAAGTAGCTTTTTGTGGAAAACTCCAATTTTAGAACATACAACAAAGTATGGGGGAAATATAATCTATTGTAAATAAGATATATATACCTAGAAATCAATAATTTATAGCCACTTGATAACGAATTAAAATCTAACTGCGTAGTTCAGCAGCCTTAATATTTAATACGTACATTTAAAACAGATAGAATTTTAAAATTTTAGCTATATAATTTTCAACAATTTATTCAAATGTTGTTTCCAGTTGTTGATTCAAAATCTTTTTCATAATCGCCAACAGTCCCCATAAGACCGGATTTATGCTGTTGTGACAGAAAAGCTCGAAAAAAAAACAACATAACCCATAGTATGTTTAAAGAACGCAGGAACGATAACAAACAGTAACATTAAAATTGGTTGAAACTTAAAATTTACTTTAACGTCGATTTTCAGATGCATTTTACGAGGATTGTTCAAATATGAATGCATCTAAGCACATAAAAATGTATCCTTGATAGATTTCAATGACAATTTTATTTTGTCCCCTCGAAGTTTTCACCTCCAACAGATATGCAAAGTTTCAGTCTTCTAATCAAATCCTTGAAGGTATTTTCATAGTATTTTCTAGGGATACTATGAAGTCGCTGGAATATTGCAGAACCGAGATGTTTGCGCTGCACCAATTTTCGACCAGAAAGGTATTTTTTTAGCCTTGGGAACAAAAAGAAGTCACATGGGGCAAGGTCAGGCGAATAAGGAGGGTGAGGGAGCACAACAACATTTTCCTGCTTCAGAAAGTCTTGTACAATAGACGCCTTGTGCGATGACGCATTGTCATGTAGCAATCTGACATTGGCCAAACCAGTTGCGGGTCTTCGATTTTTGAAATATTTCTTCAGTTTTGGAAGAACTTTAGTCTTGTAAAACTTCGCATTTACGGATTTGCCTTTAGGTACAGCAACCTGAATGGCAGGACCCTGAGTTGTGAAGAATCTGGCATAAATTACCTTCTGGACACTCATGGTCCGCTTTGCAATGCATGGTCTTTTGCCAGACTTTGTTGCCCATATTTTGTTCTGATTCTTTCGTTTGGGCTCAAAAAATGTGAACCCATGTCTCGTCACCAGTGACGACATTTGCGAAAGACCGTGCATTGTAATTTAGAAACTGTTTAAGCAACACTTTTGCGCATTGCACGCGCGCCTTTTTCTGCTCATCTGTCAACAGATGGGGAATTCATCTAGCACAGATCTTTCTCATTTTCAAATTACGTTTCAGAATTGTATGAGCTGCTCCTAATGAGATGCCAACCATACTAGCTATTTGCCTAGCGGTGTATCTTGCATCAGTAGCAATTATTTCTGTCACTCTAGCAGCCCTCTTGGCAGACATTGCTGTTTTCGGCCGACTGCTATGTGGTGCATCTTCTGTTGAAACTAACCCACATTTGAATTTCTTAAACCAACGAATAACTGCCGAAAAAGACATTTCATTATGCCCATAAACAGAACATATTTCATCAAAAATGTCTTTACACCCTATGCCAAGAATACAACGATTCTTAATATAGCACCGTATTTCAACGGCGTACGCTGACCTTCTTCCAACCATTTTTGTATTAGTATACACGAGTAGGCAATGTTTAGCGAGCGATAGACACAGCTAAAGTGAACGGATTTTAATGGGTATGGTATCAATGTAAAGCTAACATGTTTATCTACCGAATAATCTCAACTTCCTCGTGAGTTTCGCATTATTGAGCGAGATAACGTTCTAGATGCATTCATATTTGAACAAGCCTCGTATAGCAGAGTATAGGTTTATACCAGGCCAGGACGACTTATTGACTTGCAGTTATTTTTGTATGTGATTTACCAATATGCTATTTCATTCGAACATTATTTATGAACTTCATGTTACGTTTGAATAGCGAGGAATCTATCCCCAAACCTTAGAGACATCAGTACTAAACAGGGACGTAAAAGCATCTACACTGATCGCCCTATCGCCATACCCGCCAAAAAGATTGCTTAGAGAAAAATCATGATTAACTTTGACAGTTATCTCTAACGCCTTGAGCACGTGGCTGTTTCGCCTAAACTCGTGTTAGTCATCCACTTCACGTACCCTAACACTACACTTCTTGGTGATACAAGGTATTTTGACGTGTTTGATAACACTTCAATACTTTTTTTTTTTTTTGATATATCACTATATAAATCACGAAACATTTTGTGTTTATTTATTGTTTTATTGTCGCATGTAGATAAACACGTCAAGGAATTTAATAACAACAGCTTAAATCAGCTACTTTCCACGGAACAATTAAGTTTACTTACAGATAATAAAGAAAAATGTTTCATTTGTGTTTGATCAAATAATATTCTTTTCAATATTAAAGCAGTGAAATTTGTTAAAATCAGCATACTTTTAAAGATTTAATTGGAAATGCTACGGAACTCACTGACAATCGCTCACAAGCAATCATAAATATAGCATACTTAACATCACCTATTTCGGGATATAAACTACGTAAATGTAGGGCCAAAACCTGGACAGAAACGATAAACGATTACGTGGAAACATTATTAACACAATAAACCAAAACATACGGTAAAATTATCTTACCGAAATCTAGGAACTATGCGGGGAATTTTGTTTTCACGTATGTGAAAGCCGACAAAAATGCCTGTCTTTCAATATCACGTTCTAAAAATAGGTATCGTACTCCAAGAAAAATCAGCGATTATAAAATAACAAAATGGAATTTAGCGTAGACTGAAATCGTAAATAATAGATATAAATGGTTGCAATCCCGTATAATTTCATTTATCTTTAAATTTGTTAAGATTGTTTCGCTTAAAACGACTGGTTTTTCAGAATAAATTATCGATGAACTTTTCTTCGGAAATTTTCGGGATCAGACTTACTGTATATATATATATATATATATATATATATATATATATATATATATATATATATATATATATATATATATATATATATATATATATATATATATATATAGTGTATTTCGCAACCGGCAAAGATGGGTTGACAGACAACAGTTACTTTAATTTCAATTTAATCGGTATGTCGACTCGGAAAACTCTCATTTTCAGAGTGTATTTATGCAAATAAAATCTGAAAAGTAGATAGCTCGGAAGCACCCAGAACAAGAAAAACAGTGAAAATTGCAGACTCGGTTTGATCGAGTCTGTTCATGAGCAGTAATGGAAAATGCAACATAAAAAAACATATTTATTTAAGAAGAACTGAAGATGAGTGTATTATTTTTGATGGTTGATGGTACAAACTGTTTTTACTTTATGTCTGAAGATAAGTATGTTTCCTTTCATGGCATCACACCAAGATATCTAATTGTGATATCATCACAAGCAATGCTAATCGAATTTGCAAAACATTTGTTCAATTAAGATCTGCTACTATAAATGTATAAATGCAGTTTTTGAAGTGTTCATGTTCAGTTTGTTTCTATTCATCCATTCACTGATTGTAATCTCATATATAGCATGGAGCGCCAGACCAAACCCCGAACTTGAGTTGATCCTAGGGACATGCGTAAGGTAAAGCCAAGAGTTTATGAAGTTTTGGATGACCCATCTCGTTGTCTGGTCTCATTATATAACGATTTTGCTGTAAGACGTCCTGCAACAATGTTGGAGCCGAACTCTCCATTTTTTTTTGACAGTTGCCAATAAGCATCCTGAAAATGGAAAACCAAGGTATAAAAATCAGCCATAGGAATCAACAAAATATACAGCATCATGAAAGTCATGAAACATGCAGCAAACATAGAAAAGCAAGATTTAAAGCCATACAGGCAAGCCGTTTATTACATTTGATACGATTACTTAAAATGAAGGCTTTTTTTTTAAATCACAACAATGCAAGAATGTTCTGTTATTTTTCGCATTTTATAAAATCTGTCACAGTTTGATTTATTTCAATAAAAAGACTAATTCTATTTTCAAGATCTCGAGTAATAAAACTGACTCGCTTATGTTTAGAAAATAATTTTTATCACTCTTTAAGGATATTGTCAATATTCATAATTGATTAGATCTATTGACCTTGAGCATGTGAGTTTGTGTCGGGTAAAGTTAAATAAAATTGTACGAAACAAGGTCACTGTATGTAAACAATGAGAAGTTTAGAATCTTGAGTATATTTAGGCCTGATAGTATATTAGGGTATTTTCAAAATGCAACTAGATGCTTAGGAAACTTGTTTCATGTTCGTCAGATATGTCTGTGTAGTGGTAATATGCCGAACATTGTTGACCAATACTAAGATAAGTTTGTAAAATCCCCAAGTGTCTGTGCATCCAGTTCAAACGTGCAGGCCATTATAAATTCTCAACCTGTAGGAAAAAAGCGCTGACGGATCTTACCAATTGATTCTGACTCAGAATAAACTGTCTAGTATAGACAGTGATCATGACTTCTTGTTTATAGTTGTTATAAAACTTTCTGACTGTTTTGATCAGTTGATGTTATGACTCGCGCGCGCAGTGCAAATTGTCTCCCTTGCTATCCAAAAACATTTTATTTTAGAGACAATATGCTGCAATAAATGTTTATGCAATAAATGTTTTTTCCTTCCATTTGTCCTTGATTATCAATGATATTCCAGAATGTCACTTCTCCTGTCAGCATGCATTCGTTATTACCAACAGTATGGCGACCTTCGATCCTGAGGCGGATGAATATACAAAAGTCGAGAGAATGTACTTGATTTTAAGTTTTGTTATGAAAGTAAATACTAATAGAGTAGTTTTCTAAAAGATAGACAATATGGACATTCCATCTGAAAAGTATAAAACCCAAGCAAATTACGAACTATTTATTGGCGTATGAAATGAAAGAAACCGATATTGAACAAATCGGTTGTCAAGAGTGGTTCAGTACCAGTCCCGTGGTATAAAAATATCATATTTCATACCAGTCGATGAAAATAAATCCCGTATTTAGAAAAATCTCGAATATCCTCTATTAATTAGTTCTACTTTCGTTGATTTACATATACCTTGGAGAATCCAAACTAAGAGAACTGTAAATGTATGTTCCACGGGGTGTCCAAAACGAGGACCTAAAGTAAAGATCTGTTTTTCGGAACAATGAATAATAAATTCCTTCAGGAAAATCGATAGTATTGTTGCAGAAACATTACATGATTATTGATTTAAATATTGATAAAACAAATGAATTTTACATTTTACATAATTAATTGTCTTTTGATTTTGAGCAAAGGTTTTTTGCTGAAGGTCTTCCATAAAGGATAATACGAAGCGTGTTTTACTCTTTGGACTCTAACAACCGAGGTTTTTTGAGTATATTGAAGAATTGACATCCAAACTTTATGAATGATTTAGTCAAAAACGTTTTCTGTCACCAGGGTTAGCTTTATGTTGTTATAATTGTAATTCACTGTCTCATACAAACACAAAATTAATTTGGAAATGAGGCTGTTGTGTCTCATTTTGCGTTTGTTGTCTTTCTTAATAGCACCTTTCAAAAATATGTACAAAATTCATTTAAAAAAACGTTCGTATTTTGTTTTATATTACCAAATCTGCTCTACATTTCTAGATATATAAACCAGTAATTAAATGAAACTAAACATTTGATGACAGAGTATAGAGATGATACCAAAAATTTCAAATTGCATCTGATATTATTTTCTGTTGAAAACTTAATACCGGAGTACCTCAATTATATAATGGTGTAACTTTCATACTTCATTTTTCATGCCGAAAGGCAATATTTAAATCCGAAAAAATTGGCCTTACTTGGAAAAGTGAAGCCAGTGACAGATAACTCTTCTAGCACTATTTAGTTATGTGAACAAAGAACGCATAGATTCGGATGTGTTTCCCAAAAATATAGTTTACTTCAAGATCTATGAATAATCATTCAAACTAAAAAGTTAAGCATTACCTTTCATTTTCAAACGAAATAATTCGAAGACAATTATTTTTATTCATTACTGCCGATAATTTACCTGTACTGTATGAGCATAGGAAAGAAAACATTATTCGTGAGAAAAAATATAAATAGACTATAAGAATTTTACGACATCGAATCCCTCAACATTTTACCTAATTTGTTTGCTAAGAATAATCAAGGCCTCAAAATGTATGAGTTAAAAACAGAGCGATATAAAAATGTATATTCTGTCTGAAGGTCACACCGAAACCATACCAAAAACTGTGCCGAAAGAAGTTATTTCACTTTTTATGACACGCACCTAGTGTTTACAAATGTACCTAATTTGCATTTACCTTGCGGAATCTGCCGTTACAGAAACTTCTGTTAATATAATGCAGACGTTCTTTAGTATAAATTAAATGGTTATGTTAGTTAAAAAGAAACGACAATCACCTTTCTTTAGCTAATCAATCAAAATAACGAAGCCGGTTTCGCTGTCAAAAGTTCCCGTATTTACTGAACGGTGCTATGTTAAAATATTGCTAGCGTGAGATAAGCGATATGCGCTTCAGTTTTGCACTTGATTTGTTGTTGTCGTCGTTGAATAAGTAGCCTTAGGTACCATCTCTACAGAGTGAATATTACCGATACTATAACGTTAGACTTGTGATTTCGAGTATGTCAACTAGTAAGACCTGCTCATAAAAGTTACTGAAGCTTATAAGATTCATTTGATGCGACTAACAGACCTCTGTTTTTAAGTTATTAACTAGTACGTAGTCATACAGGTAGATCACATAGCGAGACTGTTCTTTTTAAATAAGATAAACATATAATACGATATCGAACATATTTTGGAAAAGTGCGATAGGAATTTCCTTTTATAAGGTATTCACATTAAAAAAAATCTAAATTCGCTAAATCTGCATCATATCAAGGGCTTAAATTACTACTGGCATATATTTATTTATTGGTAATGCTGGTAATGGCTGGTCATTTTAACATTAACTAACCTCAACATAAATTACTGGTGTGAAATAAGTAGTAAGTATGGAACTGAAACACAAATATGTCCTCAATAATATCATGCCTTATTTTTGAGCTACCGAATTTGGAATTCAGAAGTAACGTCTCATACGTAATCTGATCGTTACAGTGAATCATATGCTGTATTTGTTTTACTACTGATAAATTAGCATAAATGTTTGCTTTGAATATCTACTGATAAGCTACGTTTAATGTTTTACGATTTTTGTCATAAGGCGTCATGGAGTCAAAAACATGGGCGTCAAAATTCGGGATATTGAATGTATATATATTATGATATTACTCAATTTACGGATCTCTAAAATGCAAGCGAAATCTCAGAATTGCGCACAGTAGGATCAGTCTAGTAATTAGCAATATATGCATACATACATTTGTTTGAACAAATAATTAGCTTTATCTGTGTTATTGGCTTCTGAACTATTTCTGAATTGTGGACGGATAGCTCAGTGGTTTGCACACTGGCCTTCCAATCCTGAGGTCTGGGGTTCGATCCCCGGCAGCTACTCGGGAATTTTCAGAAACGCTTTTCAGTGTTTCCCACCCAGCTAGAGGTGTACTGGTCAGGAACCCAGGCAATCCTTGCGTGTATCAGTGCTATACACTGGGCACGTTAAAGAACCAGGCTGTCTATTCGCAACGAGCTAGGCTAAGTTAGCCGGACAAGTCTGTATCTGATTTCTGATCTCTCTGTGGGGGCTTTGTCTCACTCTGTCCCTCTGGTCAGATCGCTCTGTGTCTGTACTAGTAGAGGATGATTTCGCGCCCTGTGTGGCTGCAGTTGCTGTAAAGCGCCTTTGAACGTGTTTATCATGAAAAGGGCGCTATATAAATCTGGTATAATAATAATAATAATAATTAGTTTTTTCGTAAATAAAAGCATTATATTTCGTTAACTATTTTACGTTCTTTTTTTTTTTGATTTGTGTATTTGAATGATATAAATTTGTGTGTATTGAGAGTGCAATGTAGACGATTTTTTTGTACATTTTGCCGAAACAAATACAAAAGCGACGCTGAAATGAATAAAATGAATAAAATCAAATAACCTCTGTTCAAGTGGCAAAGTTCCGAAACATGCTAAGTATTTTAAATATAAAAAGTCTTATGCAAAACGTTTTAAGTATACTCATTTCTATCTTAAAACAACTCTAACAAAAACGTAGACATGTTTTCAGTATTTGATAGCCTATATATGGTTAAATGCAAAATGTAAAATAAATGAAAGGAAACATAATTAATTTTCAAAAACTTTTAAAAAGTTCTACAATAGGAAAATATCATCTCTTAATTGACTTAACAACTTCCAAAACTAAAAATAAATTATGTTTGTCTTTTTGAATTCGTGTCATCATTCAAAGTATTGATTGTAATTCCTTCCTAAAGTATAACACTTTTTTCGTTCCTTTTCTTTAAAGAAATAGCACAGATCGATAAATAAGTAAGTATTGAATACATGTAACGAAATACTCATAAAGTCTTGTGAACATTTACTTCCCCAAGACATTCTGCGCCTGTGTCAAAGAACATTAACACTAAACAGATGAAACACTGACACAACGTTATAAAGCATACACAGAAATACCCGTCCGATATCTCATAAACGTTTTTATTACGAGGGCCGTTTGTTTAATCATTAATAATCAAATTAGTAGGTACAATATTTAGATAGAACAACACAAAATATTTCACACGGTAGCTTTAAACGTAAAACACGGTCAGTTAATTATGTCAACAACCTTTATGTTCGCCTTTGCTATTAGTAAATAAACAAATTTTCAATAGGAATTAGAACCTATATACACTTAGTATACGTTCCCTTAACGTAACAAGTTAAACACTGGTTTGCTGCGCTATTATAGTCAAACATTTGGTAAAATAGTGAAATTTGTTTCAGCTGTCATGAAAAAAAAAATCTATTTAATGATTTGCCGTTTCTTCCAACCACCGAAACCGCCAAGGCCTTCACGTCGTGGTGATGGGACATATGTCGCTTTATAGGTTAGGCCTGACCTAGTTAGGGACACATGACGAATATCGGCGGTAGTGGCCTAAGAACGATTCCAGCAGCCAAAGAAAGTTCTTTTCACCGACTTATCGCTGTTGGCTCCGCACCCAGCTACCGGGCAACGAATTCGTACTACTTCGATCGACGCTTTTATCTGTTGTTACCTGTTTTTTATCGGCGAGGGCCAAATTTTATCAAACAGGGGTGAACTGTGTATTATCGGCCTGGAAGTTGGAGTTCGAAGACTGATGTTCAGACGTAGGGACTTGGTGTTACATGGCGGCGTGTATATCATGGGCCATTGACGATACTCGGTCCGCCCAATTAGCTCAATAAGGAGAGCGCAGATCTGTGAACCTCGGGGTCGCGAGTTCGATCCCCGGGAGGGACGTATGTTTTCCGTGACGATTTTATGAAAGACATTGTATCCGACATCATTCGTTCTCCACATCGGATTCATGTATGGAAGTTGGCAGTTATTTGCGGAGAACAGGTATGTACTGCTACAGAAGCCAGGAACACCGGTTAGGTTAACTGCCCGCCATTTCATATCTGAAGTACTGTTGAAAAACAGCGTTAAAACCAAAATCAAACAAACAAACTCATCGATCTTTCCTGTACTCTGGTCTGCACCCAGACCCGAGAGCTTCGTGAGTTTGAGTCTCCTAACCCGATGCCGGATGGACATCTCTGAGAGCTTTTAATGCCATTGGTGTTTAACTGATGTGCAAATCTGCGAATTTGGCCTTCAGCTTGTTCATCAGCGACAGAGAGGCCTACACTCCGGAGACTCAATAACGGCACATAAAGGAAAAACTGCAGGCTATTTGGACGAGGGGGGGGGGGGGGGGCAGAATGGAATTGTAACGACGGCATCTACGACGGTATAGAGTTCCATCGGTCAACGCGGTTTAGGATCACGAACGACAGGGCAACACTTAAGTTAGAACTGATGTAATTTCTCATCAAAAGTTGGACAACAAGGATTGTGCCGTAAGTGGATACGAGGATCATAACAACGTTTGTACAATTACAAGTGAGAAGAAGAACCTGAAATTTAGATGACAAACCGAACAATTTAGATTAAAAACTTAAAAGATGGAAAACTTAGAAGAGAAACTTAGTAAATACTCGTCCACATCGCAATCGCCGGCAGCGAGGTTAAAGAAATCTAAAATCTACACAACAACAAATTCGGACCGCTTACCACTGGTTTTATTATCACGCTAAACGTAAATACAACTTTCTCTATCTAAGAAAACTGTCTATCAAAAAGGGAAGATGACCTTTTGTAAAGATTGTTTAACATATTTCAGCCGAACCCGTAACTGCTGGGTGGATCTTTCCCGGTCATATGATTTTTATGGACTGGATTATCACTTTCAGGAATTTGCTTGGCTTATATTTGAAAACTGTTAAAGGCTCAAGTAAGCAGGTTGTCATGCTTATAATTATCAACTATTGTGCTTAGAGCGTTTTTGTTCAGCATGGGTATGAATGTGCATTTACCATGACTCATCTTATGGCATTCGGTATTGCCTTATGGCCTGTCACATTAAAGTTTATAAAATATTATTCCTTGATGTTAAAGTAACGAATTTCATGACAATTATCTACACTGACGAGATATGAAAACGCAACAAACACATGCCTGAGTATATTTTTACTACAAAAGCAAAAAGCATCACCTTGAAATGTTCAACGCATACACATCTCGATACTTTTCATATTGTTCTGACGGGAGTTGTGTTTTCATGATTTAGACAATAAAGTCAGCTGCACTTTACACGAAATTGCAACCGAATATTTTTTATTTCCATCGCATTAATATGCAATTCATTGGGATTTTCAAAACCCATCACAGTATGAATATAGTGCATATATCGTGGGTATCCACGGAATGTTATTTGCTTCATATCCTACCGTCATCCATCGCCTTATTACCTAATTGCGGTTTAAGGATAGTGGAACGACAAGGTGGAAGGACAGTAAGAGAGAAGGATGGTAGGATAGTAGGATGGTGATGGTAGGCTAGTAGGATGGCGATGGTAGGATTGTAGTACAGCGAAGGCTGATTTTTACGGACTATTGTTTTCTTCACATTCTACCATCGCCGGGTATGATGGCAAAGTAGTCGGCATGGCTATCGTATCATCCTATAATCCGACAATCGTACTATCATACTAACACTTCCATTCGTTGCTACAACATGAATAAACATATAAGTACCTTTAAACTCTGATTTAAAACACGCAAAAGTGCAGATTTGCAGCAATTAAAGTATAAAAGAGTCGTATTTCTTAAGATTTACAATTCTTACGGAAAACTTTGTGCATGGTGCATATTTGGTTCTTTCAGAAAGAACCTGCAGAGTTAGGGTGTTTCTTTTTCTTTGAATATTACTATATTATATACATACAGGCCACATAATTATGCAATCTTGTATGCGTCAAATTGCAATGTACTGTATCAGTACGTGCGGGGGTACATTCATCAGATTCAGTGATAACTCTAGTGTGTAATGCATTGTGGTTTAGGCCTATTATATAAGAAATAACATGCCCTACTGATGTTATTTTACAAATTTACATTCATTTGGCCTTTTCTTCACAGATTCTTGGTGGTACCTCCTTAGTTTTTCAACAGTGTCATCTTCAGGAGCCTTTCCACCAACAATATTGTTAAAATTTCTCCTTTTTAGTTACCTTCTTAACAACAACACATTTGCGTTTAGTGAAAAATTGTTTAGGTACCTGTAGGGCTCCATCCTTACCATGACTGTTGTCATTAAGCGAAATTTCATTATGCTAATTGTTTGGAAAAGCTACATTCTTATCATTTTCTATAGAACTATAAATAGCTACATAGGCTTTGCATGCAAAACCACTGGTTACAACTCTGTGGTTAGAACGTGGTACACTTTTGATAGTACTTCAGTTGAAGAGGTCAAAAACAACCAATATCCATGGGTTCAAGGACATGTGATGCGTATGGTGGCAAACCGAACAAAACAAAGTTATTATCTTGAGCCCATTCAATTAGATCAACAGACAGATGGCTTCTGTGACCGTCATAAAGAACAAGAATAGTATCAGAGATATTTCTACCCTGAACAAACTTAATGAAGTGATCTTTTAGGTATTTTACCAGCCTGTTTTGATCATTACACCATCAGTCCCTGTAATTTTACCCTCCATAAGACCATCTATAAGACTTTCACCTGAAAATACAAAAAAAATGTGAAATACTCTGGCGTAAAGCTTTACCTTTACCAATGACTGTCACAGGTTTTGAACGTTCAGCCATGATAGCTTGTGACTTGGAAGCTCTACCTGCAACTAAATTAGGTGGTTTAAATTCCGTATTAATTCCCATTTTGTCAATTTTATATATATTCTGTGGTTTACCACTCAGGGCATACTTGCTGACTATTCTATTATGTTCACAGAAATAATTGTAAATACAAGTATCGCTTGCACACTTTGTACGTTGCTCTGACAAACAAGACGTATGGACTACATTCAGCTCTGGTCATCTCTTCATGCTGTTGGGATTGTGCACTGTTATATTGTCAAGTGCAACTGTATAGTAAGAGGCTAATGCTATTGTTTCGGCACTAGCATATCCATAACCTACCCATGCTAACTCCTTCAGATGAGCACGAAGTTTAGCTTTTCCTCGAAGTTTAACACCGGCTCTGGTCCAGACTTAACAGTATCGACAGAGACTTTATATAATCTCAACTCTATCACGTAAGGCTGAAGTTGGAACAACATGCAATTTAGCAACCATATGTAAAGAAATGTCCCTGTCTTTCTCCAGTTTATATGCATTTGTCATACTGCTGGGGAATACTGACGTAATGCAGCTTTTTAGAAGTAAGTTCAAGCTGAAAAATCAAAGAGAAATGTACCAAATACACACCTGTTTTAAAGGAGTATACTCAACAGAACCCCCTCTATTGGTAAGAAATAATACGGTTATGTGACAGGAAGCAGTCATAATGATAATGTAGGGGTCATCACTGATGCAGACAGACTAAATAAATACTTTAAGTTTAATAAAATACAAACTGAATAATTGAATAAATAATAGCATTTAGTTAAAACAGGTAATTTTACATCTGATTCAGTTAATGTATTTGTTATGATAATTTTACCTTGATATTCAGCATACTGGTCATTTTCTTGCAAGTTCTAATGTAGCGTTTGTTGACAACGGAAGTGGAATTTCCTTATGTCAAGATGCGTCAAATCACCGTTTTCAAGGCGAAATGGTAAGTAACTCGGAAACAGGTTACGCTCGAGGACGGGATACTCGGCTTAACATAAGTAACACAAGTAAAAGTGAAACTAGATAATCAATTGGTACTGACCTTAAATGTCATAAATAAATAATTAATAAATAAATGCCCATTTCAAATTTATAAAAATAAATTAAACGCCAGTTTGCCGTGCTAAATTCTTAATGCACCTTATCTGCCAACACTTTACTTCAAGCTCAAATCTCTACTTTGGACAGTCCCAGTAATCAATGTGAATTCTGCAAACAGAGTTTACAGAGAGGATTTCAAAACAGGAGATGATTTCAAGCCTGTATGTCTTATTATTAAATTTATTAAGCCCGACGTAAAACCTCTCGGAATGTCTAAATAGAGTTGAAACACTTTTCCTTTATTAAATTATTTCTTTAAATTATAAGTAATTAGTAAAATATTAACCGGGAGCCTTTAGCAAACTAGTGTTTTTCTCGGCGATGAATAATTTAAAATGACTCGCATACGTGATTGAATCCGTTTTACCATATCAGTAAATAACGGTGACGTACTGGAAATCACTTTTGAAAATGCCTAATCCCCATTGAGAGCCACTTATTAACAAAATAGTTTCAAAAATAATGTGTTATATCGGCAACTTTTATATGACAAGAAATCATACCTTTTCCCAGCAATTACCTAAACACTCTGGTAACACAGTACACCTTGATTACCGAATCTTTAGACTCCGGGTCTGGTGATCGAATCCAGGGCCACTTCCTTAATATAGTTGTAGTTGTTTTGAATCCTTTTATGGTATAAAATGTTTGGTACAAAAATGTCAGTATGACAGGTGCACAACTACTTTTATTTTCAAAAATATATAAATCCAAAGTAGGATTCTTTTACTGTGTCCCTATTGTCTAATCCATGATGGGTTTTATCACTTTCATTAAATGTCATAGTAATGTATCTGACATCAGATTAATCTGTTTCCAGTTTGAATGAATTCTACTTCAGACCACGCAGTCCTTTCAAGCCCCTTCTTCTAAACTGTAATATAATTTCAAATTGAACTTTACTTTGTAAAGTGTTTGGCCTTTCGGTAGAAAATACGCCTGATTGATAAAATTTCTTCATGTCATTTTCAATCATTTGTTCCATCAAGCTGTTCTCTTTTTAGAGACTATCGTACCCCAATAACCTGGTTAGAACCCATGAAAGCTCTATCTCGCATCAGCAGAATCCTCCTTAAATATGGTGGCTCTGTTATATATCTGTTTATTCCTGCCCGTATACCAATAAGAGATGGTTTTGAGTATTCTGTACCTTTCTTAGTCCTGACACAGCTGTAAAACATTTCTAGCATATTGTCAAACTGTTCCTCTGGCCACATTTCAAACCCATCACAATCTAGGCCAGATTCCTTCATCCAGCATGCAATAGGTTAAATAGGTTAAAAAATTATCTATCGAGTCCAGCCAATCAAATTTATTCGAGCATGCTTTTTGCAGTGTTAAATCACAACGTCACATATTTTCGTTGCAACCAAGAAAAAAGCTCTACTGCATTAAATCTTCTGGATTAGAATTAAACTAAGGGCATATTAGTTGAGAAATACCTTATTTCATCAGATATTAAAGTCATCAGACATCAACTAGAAGCTACTGACAGGATGAGAAATTGGATCATCTGACTGAAGTAAACAACACTTAATCAGTATACTAAGATATTGTTTGTTTGTTTGTTTTGGGTTTAACGCCGTTTTTTAACAGTAGTTCAGTCATGTAACGGCGGGCAGTTAACTTAACAAGTGTTCCCGGATTCTGTACCAGTACAAACCTGATCTCCGCAAGTTACTGCCAACTTCCCCACATGAATTATCAGAGATGGAGGACTAATGAATTCAGACACAATGTCGTTTATCAAATAGTCACGGAGAACATACGCCCCGCCCGAGGATCGAACTCACGACCTCGCGATCCGTAGACCGACGCTCAACCTAATGAGCTAAGCGGGCGGGCATACCAAGACATGGACAAATAGAAAGAGAACATGGATAATGATTTGTTTTTAGCATCAAAGTCGGTGAATAGCTGGTCAATGAAGTATTCTTGATCTGTCATTTCTTTAAGTTCAGGCTGCTGCATGAAGAAATCATTAAGATCTTTGTATAAACTAGTAGTTCTGTCTGTATCTCATGTATAAAACATATTTCATTTCACCAGTTTCTTTTGACTGAATCACATATTTTGTAACTAGTCAAACAAAGCTGGAGTTTACCAACTTCTGCCTTCCGTAGCGATCACCTCGAAGTTCAACGTCTGCCAATACAGGTATTTCCATTTCCAATTTTTACTACGATTTTTTGTAGTATTGAGCGGGCGTTCATTGAATACTGAATACCCATTAATGAATATTAAAAACTCAGACTCATGGAAGCGATGAACAACAGCATTTACATTTTTCTATTACTTTATTAACTGTGATTGTTTCTTAAATACATATTTTAGACGAAACAGCATCATCATTTTGTTTCCCTTATTTTTTAAACTGAGCTAGGCGTCGTAAACACGGTATTTAGAGGGTATTTTCTATTTACCGTCATGTTAAATTCAACAGCAGAAAGTATTTCGGCATGACGCGATTTACCGCACGCGAGTGCTCTAACACAAAATGTACATATTTTGTCATATTACAATTTTTATTGCATTCTTTTACACAAAACACTGTCAGAACTTAGTCATCCTGCAGTACAGTCAGTAAACTGTGTGTCCGCCTATAGCGTTTGCGACAGCTTGGCAAAGACATCGCTCAGATGACATTGATTTCTCATGTAACTTACCCTACGTGTGCCTCAGCTTAAACGGAGTCACAGATCTAAACTGCTGCCGTGTAGTGTATCAGACGTTAGGACGTGAACGATCAGCTACTAATGTCGGGAACCGATAACATATTTATAGCGTATTTTTGTAACGTGACGTACCGCGCTTACGTTGACGTCACTTCCGATGTAACGTTGTTTTGTAGTTACACAGAACATATAGTAAAGGTCGAATCTAGAAACCATAACGCAGTTTGTTTCTTCACTATACATCCCCACATTGTTGGTGCCGTGAGATATTCTACAATCATTACGATGAATCTACAAAAGCCTATTTCTACTAGAAACGGCCAACGTCGTCTTATTTCTATACAACTAGAGAAGTTCAACAACGAATCGTCACAGTCGGAGAAGACAGCCCTGCTCGAAATCATGGAGGCAGAGATCACCAAGAATCTGAACGAGAAGATTGTAAATCATCCAGATGTTGACGATTTGGAAACAGACCTGGTAGATAATGATGAATATTCCATTGACTTACGTTTGAAACTACGGAAACTGTAGGAGGACATCACGAATTCTAGAGACACTAGTAGAAGCAGAGTGATCCGTGATTCGCAGGATTTTAACGGTAGTGCTAGAACTGTATCAGGTGCGAACGTTTCTCACTCTAGTAGATCTATTAATAGAGTACAATCTGATAATTCGTCATTTCATAAACTACCTAAACTGAGCTTACCGACGTTTGATGGAAATGTCGCACAATGGCAATCATTTTGGGACTCGTATGAGGCTGCTGTTCATTTTAACCAAACACTGCCTGATGTCCAAA
Organism: Mercenaria mercenaria; assembly: GCF_021730395.1. Taxonomy (NCBI): domain Eukaryota; kingdom Metazoa; phylum Mollusca; class Bivalvia; order Venerida; family Veneridae; genus Mercenaria; species Mercenaria mercenaria. The sequence continues at coordinate 133,538 of NW_026463375.1, forward strand.
AGTTTACCTACTTACGTTCCTTACTGCAAGACACTGCATCTACCGCCGTAGAAGGTTTTCCACTGACTAACGCAAATTATCATAATGCTATAGATTTATTACAAGAAAGATTCAGACAATCTCGCAACAGTGTGGCGAGTCTACGCAGATTTCATGATAAAATGAAGAATTACATCCAGGGATTAGAATCTTTAGGTGAATGTCAGAACTCTTATGGTGATTTACTTGTACCTATAATCATGAACGAACTTCTTGCCAAATTACGACGGAATTTAGCGCGAGAACACGAAAACGCACGATGGCAACTGCAAGATTTGAGAGCAGCTATAGCCAGAGAAATTAACATTTTAGAAGTGGGTCAGACCGACGACAATAGAGAACCACACGTGCCGATGGTGTCCGTATTCACTGGAACCGGAAAGAAAAAATACATATCAAAGAATCATCCGCGCACGACTAACAGTGATAACAATAAATCAAAGAAACTGTGCCTATTCTGTGGAGATCAACATACGTCCCTAAACTATGAGAAAGTGAAAACCCTTAAAGAAAGACTCACTATTGTAAAATCTAAACGCCTATGTTACAACTGCCTGGGAAAACGCCAACATTCGGATTGTCATTCCAAATTTCGGTGCAGAAACTGTCAGCGAAAACATTACTCCAGTATTTGTGACCAACCATCATCAGTGCCAGGTTTGAATCAAAGTGCATCGCCGTTCTTGAGTTCTACTTCCGGTCCAAAGGGAACGCCGGGAGCCGCTATTCAACTACATTCAACTACATATCAAAGGTCGAAATTTCTGCTCAAGACTGCAGTCGCTCAAATAAGTTCGCAAGATGATGCTAAAACTGCTACAAACATATTATTAGAAGAAGGCGCGCAGAGGTCTTTTATTACAGAAGAGCTTGCTGAGAAACTGAAATTAAAACACACCGGTTCGGACACTACCTTTAGCATCTTTTGGTGGCAAATCAGAACAGTGTCGTTATATACCCACGGGCAGAGAATTTCTACACGTCGAACAGGGAGAAACCGTACTGCTAGACGTACTTATTGTATCGACCATTGCCGTGCCATAATCAAACTTACAGCAAGAGGTGAAATGCATGAACTACATATATTAGAGGTCTTAAACTTGCCCATCCTATTTCCGACGCTGACGACGATTTCGAGGTATCGCTTTTGATTGGAGGCGACTACTATTGGTAGATCGTCCAGAACGAGTTCGTCAGGGGTAACGGACCGACTGCAGTGAAATCAAAGATTGGGTATCTACTGTGAGGACCACTTCTGGTTGCTAATAAATAGTCGTCTGCTAGCTACATGTTTAACGTCATTACAGCGCCACCTAATGTCACAGTCCTTGAGAGATTTTGGAAGCTCGAATCAATGGGGATATCTGAAGATGAGGCTGAAACATCTACTTCCGGTATACTAAACACCTATAAAGAAAACTGTATCACGTACAAAGATGTCCTTGAGAGATTTTGGAAGCTAGAATCAATGGGGATATCTGAAGATGAGGCTGAAAAATCTACTTCCGGTATACTAAACACCTATAAAGAAAACTGTATCACGTACAAAGATGGGCGCTATGTGGCCAAGCTGTCTTGAAAAGAAGATCACCCCGTGCTTCCTAACAACTACGAAGTTCGAAAGAGACGTACAGAGAACATAATTAGACGACTTTCAACAGAACTGGATTTTCCGAAAAAATATGGACAAATCATAGACGATCAGTTGAAATGCGGATTTATTAGGATATGTGATGCAGACGCCACCCCCACCCACCCTGTACATTACATACCACATCATCACGTAAAGAAGGAGTCGAACACAACACCTATCTGTATCGTGTATGACTGCAGTTGTAAGTCACGTGACCAGCCTAGTTTGAACGATTGCCTATTGTCTACACCACCTAAAATGAATGATTTGACTGGAATTCTACTTTGTTTTCGAATGAATAGATACGCCATAGCAACAGACATAGAGAAGGCTTTTCTTAATATTGGTCTAGACGAGAAGGCTCGAGATGTCACGCGATTTCTATGGTTTCAGCGACCCTAACAACGCAGACAGCGACTTTACAACATACAGATTCCGTGCAGTCCTTTTCGGAGCTACGTCATCACCTTTCATTCTGAGCGCAACAATATTGAAGCACTTTGAACTCAACAGCGACAAGAAGGCGAGTGAGTACTTACGACAAGATCTATACGTTGACAACGTTATTTCAAGCTTCCAACAGGAAGATTAGCTTCTACAGTTCTACAGCGAGTCACGTGAACTAATGTCGTCTGCAGATTTCAATTTGAGGTCCTGGAGGTCTAACAGTAACAAGCTCCGTGTGCAAGTAATCAAAGATTCAGTCTTAAATTTAGATCGATGTCCTAAGGTACTCGGCATGAGATGGGACACAGAGAGTGACATTGTACTGTATCCAGCAAAGAACATCCTAACTACCCAGATTATTACCAAGAGAGAAATATTGCCTACTTAGTCCAGTTTCTATCAGAGCGAAGCTACTCCTCCAAGAATTATGGCAACTGAAGTTTGAATGGGACATGCCCTTACCGCACGACATAAAAGAAAAATGGCGTAGTTTACTTACAAACTTGAATTCCGTGACAATCACTACGTTTCCTAGATACTACTTTGAGAATACACCGCTTACATCCAACTACACCTGTATTCACATATTCTGCGACGCTAGTTTGTTATCTTATGGTGCTACGGCATACGTATGCAGAGATAACCAGTCTACATTCATGATGGCTATGACGCGTCTTGCTCCGTTGAAAAAGTTAACGTTATCGAGGTTAGAACTGATGACTGCAGTGATTGGTTCCAGACTCTGTAAGCTACTGCAGAAAAACACCAGCATACCACAGATATACCTTTGGTCAGACAGTCAGATTGTGTTGTACTGGCTCCAGACGTCCAAGACACTCCAGCGATTCGTTAGGAACCGTGTGACTGAAATCCGCGAGCTGACCGAAAACCGGAAATGGAGGTATTGCCCGACGAAGGACAATCCCGCAGATTTAGTCACCAGTGGAATTTCGACATCGCACTTCAAGAACAGTGATCTATAGTTTCACGGACCTAAAAGGCTCACTACACCTGACAGTTGGCCAGTTTTGCAAAAAAGAGATACTGTTACTATGGCAACGATTACAGATCCAGTACCTACTAGCAAATCTGAAGATACAGCTTTACCAGTGAACAACAGCAGTTTTGTCGACATGTCAAGATTCAGCTCGTTGGCAAAGTTACTCAGAGTTACCGCTTATGTACTGCGTTTCATAGATAACTGTCAAGGCGGGAGGTCTACTGGAAGTCAAGAAACTTTAACTAGAGAGGAACTTCACAGGGCAGAGGAGGTGTACATACGAAGCTGCAAAATGTCTAAATATCAAGCAGAAGTGAAAGATATACAGACCAAGAGATACAAACTCCCACTATCTAGACAACTAATTATTTCTCGACAATGGAATTCTGAAGTGCCATGGATGTATCCACAATGCACCACTAGACGAAGTGACCAAGTACCCGTACCCTTACCAGCTAAACATTCATTCACCAACTTGGTCATCAAGGACGCACACTCAAGATTACTACATGCCGGCGTTAGTTGAACTATCACGTTCTTAAGACAGAAGTATTGGATTCCGTCTATCCGTCAAAATGCGAAGGTCATACTATGTAAATGTACCTGTTGTAAGAAGATTGTTGGTAAACCATTCTCATCACCTGATCCACCTCCACTACCAAAGAGCACAGTTTCTGGCGTCAAGCCGTTTACCTACACAGGAGTAGATTTCACTGGGGCATTACTGGTTCGAGATAACAACAGACACGACGTTAAGGCATACTTATGCTTGTTTACGTGCGCTACTACGAGAGCAGTTCATCTAGAACTAGTTCCTGATCGATCAGCAGAGTAATTCCTACAAGCATTCCGACGTTTTGTTTTTGTAGCAGAAAATCTGTTCCTCACGTCATGATGTCAGACAACGCCATCTCTTTCTAATGTGCATCCAGACAGTTACAGGATCTGGTACAGTCTGTCACAGTTAGAGAAGAACTCAACGACAGCGGAATTGAGTGGAAGATGATACCGAAACGCGCACCTTGATT